>NW_027365038.1:0-146858 GCF_046119375.1 Phyllobates terribilis | reverse complement strand
CATTCAGTCAGTAGCTTCAAACATTTCTGGTATATGAATAACATGATGTTTTTCAATGGCAAAAATCAATGAATATTGTAAATGCACAAACAGTAATTTCTCCGCATTGCAAGGTGCAATTCTGAAATTTTTTGCTTTTTCCTGCTCCTCTTAGCATGATAAAGAAGATTCAAAGAGAGTGAGATGCCAGCTCCTTTCATTCAGTCAGTAGCTTCAATCATTTCTGGACGTTTTTCAATGGCAAAAATCAATGAATATTGTAAATGCACAAACAGTAATTTCTCCGCATTGCAAGGTGCAATTCTGAAATTTTTTGCTTTTTCCTGCTCCTCTTAGCATGATAAAGAAGATTCAAAGAGAGTGAGATGCCAGCTCCTTTCATTCAGTCAGTAGCTTCAATCATTTCTGGACGTTTTTCAATGGCAAAAATCAATGAATATTGTAAATGCACAAACAGTAATTTCTCCGCATTGCAAGGTGCAATTCTGAAATTTTTTGCTTTTTCCTGCTCCTCTTAGCATGATAAAGAAGATTCAAAGAGAGTGAGATGCCAGCTCCTTTCATTCAGTCAGTAGCTTCAATCATTTCTGGTATATGAATAACATGATGTTTTTCAATGGCAAAAATCCATGAATATTGTAAATGCACAAACAGTAATTTCTCCGCATTGCAAGGTGCAATTCTGAAATTTTTTGCTTTTTCCTGCTCCTCTTAGCATGATAAAGAAGATTCAAAGAGAGTGAGATGCCAGCTCCTTTCATTCAGTCAGCAGCTTCAATCATTTCTGGACATTTTTCAATGGCAAAAATCAATGAATATTGTAAATGCACAAACAGTAATTTCTCCGCATTGCAAGGTGCAATTCTGAAATTTTTTGCTTTTTCCTGCTCCTCTTAGCATGATAAAGAAGATTCAAAGAGAGTGAGATGCCAGCTCCTTTCATTCAGTCAGTAGCTTCAAACATTTCTGGTATATGAATAACATGATGTTTTTCAATGGCAAAAATCAATGAATATTGTAAAAGCACAAACAGTAATTTCTCCGCATTGCAAGGTGCAATTCTGAAATTTTTTGCTTTTTCCTGCTCCTCTTAGCATGATAAAGAAGATTCAAAGAGAGTGAGATGCCAGCTCCTTTCATTCAGTCAGTAGCTTCAATCATTTCTGGACGTTTTTCAATGGCAAAAATCAATGAATATTGTAAATGCACAAACAGTAATTTCTCCGCATTGCAAGGTGCAATTCTGAAATTTTTTGCTTTTTCCTGCTCCTCTTAGCATGATAAAGAAGATTCAAAGAGAGTGAGATGCCAGCTCCTTTCATTCAGTCACTAGCTTCAATCATTTCTGGTATATGAATAACATGATGTTTTTCAATGGCAAAAATCAATGAATATTGTAAATGCACAAACAGTAATTTCTCCGCATTGCAAGTTGCAATTCTGAAATTTTTTGCTTTTTCCTGCTCCTCTTAGCATGATAAAGAAGATTCAAAGAGAGTGAGATGCCAGCTCCTTTCATTCAGTCAGTAGCTTCAATTATTTCTGGACGTTTTTCAATGGCAAAAATCAATGAATATTGTAAATGCACAAACAGTAATTTCTCCGCATTGCAAGGTGCAATTCTGAAATTTTTTGCTTTTTCCTGCTCCTCTTAGCATGATAAAGAAGATTCAAAGAGAGTGAGATGCCAGCTCCTTTCATTCAGTCAGTTGCTTCAATCATTTCTGGACGTTTTTCAATGGCAAAAATCAGTGAATATTGTAAATGCACAAACAGTAATTTCTCCGCATTGCAAGGTGCAATTCTGAAATTTTTTGCTTTTTCCTGCTCCTCTTAGCATGATAAAGAAGATTCAAAGAGAGTGAGATGCCAGCTCCTTTCATTCAGTCAGTAGCTTCAATCATTTCTGGACGTTTTTCAATGGCAAAAATCAATGAATATTGTAAATGCACAAACAGTAATTTCTCCGCATTGCAAGGTGCAATTCTGAAATTTTTTGCTTTTTCCTGCTCCTCTTAGCATGATAAAGAAGATTCAAAGAGAGTGAGATGCCAGCTCCTTTCATTCAGTCACTAGCTTCAATCATTTCTGGTATATGAATAACATGATGTTTTTCAATGGCAAAAATCAATGAATATTGTAAATGCACAAACAGTAATTTCTCCGCATTGCAAGTTGCAATTCTGAAATTTTTTGCTTTTTCCTGCTCCTCTTAGCATGATAAAGAAGATTCAAAGAGAGTGAGATGCCAGCTCCTTTCATTCAGTCAGTAGCTTCAATTATTTCTGGACGTTTTTCAATGGCAAAAATCAATGAATATTGTAAATGCACAAACAGTAATTTCTCCGCATTGCAAGGTGCAATTCTGAAATTTTTTGCTTTTTCCTGCTCCTCTTAGCATGATAAAGAAGATTCAAAGAGAGTGAGATGCCAGCTCCTTTCATTCAGTCAGTTGCTTCAATCATTTCTGGACGTTTTTCAATGGCAAAAATCAGTGAATATTGTAAATGCACAAACAGTAATTTCTCCGCATTGCAAGGTGCAATTCTGAAATTTTTTGCTTTTTCCTGCTCCTCTTAGCATGATAAAGAAGATTCAAAGAGAGTGAGATGCCAGCTCCTTTCATTCAGTCAGTAGCTTCAATCATTTCTGGACGTTTTTCAATGGCAAAAATCAATGAATATTGTAAATGCACAAACAGTAATTTCTCCGCATTGCAAGGTGCAATTCTGAAATTTTTTGCTTTTTCCTGCTCCTCTTAGCATGATAAAGAAGATTCAAAGAGAGTGAGATGCCAGCTCCTTTCATTCAGTCACTAGCTTCAATCATTTCTGGTATATGAATAACATGATGTTTTTCAATGGCAAAAATCAATGAATATTGTAAATGCACAAACAGTAATTTCTCCGCATTGCAAGTTGCAATTCTGAAATTTTTTGCTTTTTCCTGCTCCTCTTAGCATGATAAAGAAGATTCAAAGAGAGTGAGATGCCAGCTCCTTTCATTCAGTCAGTAGCTTCAATTATTTCTGGACGTTTTTCAATGGCAAAAATCAATGAATATTGTAAATGCACAAACAGTAATTTCTCCGCATTGCAAGGTGCAATTCTGAAATTTTTTGCTTTTTCCTGCTCCTCTTAGCATGATAAAGAAGATTCAAAGAGAGTGAGATGCCAGCTCCTTTCATTCAGTCAGTAGCTTCAATCATTTCTGGTATATGAATAACATGATGTTTTTCAATGGCAAAAATCAATGAATATTGTAAATGCACAAACAGTAATTTCTCCGCATTGCAAGGTGCAATTCTGAAATTTTTTGCTTTTTCCTGCTCCTCTTAGCATGATAAAGAAGATTCAAAGAGAGTGAGATGCCAGCTCCTTTCATTCAGTCAGTAGCTTCAATCATTTCTGGACGTTTTTCAATGGCAAAAATCAATGAATATTGTAAATGCACAAACAGTAATTTCTCCGCATTGCAAGGTGCAATTCTGAAATTTTTTGCTTTTTCCTGCTCCTCTTAGCATGATAAAGAAGATTCAAAGAGAGTGAGATGCCAGCTCCTTTCATTCAGTCACTAGCTTCAATCATTTCTGGTATATGAATAACATGATGTTTTTCAATGGCAAAAATCAATGAATATTGTAAATGCACAAACAGTAATTTCTCCGCATTGCAAGTTGCAATTCTGAAATTTTTTGCTTTTTCCTGCTCCTCTTAGCATGATAAAGAAGATTCAAAGAGAGTGAGATGCCAGCTCCTTTCATTCAGTCAGTAGCTTCAATTATTTCTGGACGTTTTTCAATGGCAAAAATCAATGAATATTGTAAATGCACAAACAGTAATTTCTCCGCATTGCAAGGTGCAATTCTGAAATTTTTTGCTTTTTCCTGCTCCTCTTAGCATGATAAAGAAGATTCAAAGAGAGTGAGATGCCAGCTCCTTTCATTCAGTCAGTTGCTTCAATCATTTCTGGACGTTTTTCAATGGCAAAAATCAGTGAATATTGTAAATGCACAAACAGTAATTTCTCCGCATTGCAAGGTGCAATTCTGAAATTTTTTGCTTTTTCCTGCTCCTCTTAGCATGATAAAGAAGATTCAAAGAGAGTGAGATGCCAGCTCCTTTCATTCAGTCAGTAGCTTCAATCATTTCTGGACGTTTTTCAATGGCAAAAATCAATGAATATTGTAAATGCACAAACAGTAATTTCTCCGCATTGCAAGGTGCAATTCTGAAATTTTTGGCTTTTTCCTGCTCCTCTTAGCATGATAAAGAAGATTCAAAGAGAGTGAGATGCCAGCTCCTTTCATTCAGTCAGTAGCTTCAATCATTTCTGGATGTTTTTCAATGGCAAAAATCAATGAATATTGTAAATGCACAAACAGTAATTTCTCCGCATTGCAAGGTGCAATTCTGAAATTTCTTGCATTTTCCTGCTCCTCTTAGCATGATAAAGAAGATTCAAAGAGAGTGAGATGCCAGCTCCTTTCATTCAGTCAGTAGCTTCAATCATTTCTGGACGTTTTTCAATGGCAAAAATCAATGAATATTGTAAATGCACAAACAGTAATTTCTCCGCATTGCAAGGTGCAATTCTGAAATTTTTTGCTTTTTCCTGCTCCTCTTAGCATGATAAAGAAGATTCAAAGAGAGTGAGATGCCAGCTCCTTTCATTCAGTCAGTAGCTTCAAACATTTCTGGTAAATGAATAACATGATGTTTTTCAATGGCAAAAATCAATGAATATTGTAAATGCACAAACAGTAATTTCTCCGCATTGCAAGGTGCAATTCTGAAATTTTTTGCTTTTTCCTGCTCCTCTTAGCATGATAAAGAAGATTCAAAGAGAGTGAGATGCCAGCTCCTTTCATTCAGTCAGTAGCTTCAATCATTTCTGGTATATGAATAACATGATGTTTTTCAATGGCAAAAATCAATGAATATTGTAAATGCACAAACAGTAATTTCTCCGCATTGCAAGTTGCAATTCTGAAATTTTTTGCTTTTTCCTGCTCCTCTTAGCATGATAAAGAAGATTCAAAGAGAGTGAGATGCCAGCTCCTTTCATTCAGTCAGTAGCTTCAATCATTTCTGGACGTTTTTCAATGGCAAAAATCAACGAATATTGTAAATGCACAAACAGTAATTTCTCCGCATTGCAAGGTGCAATTCTGAAATTTTTTGCTTTTTCCTGCTCCTCTTAGCATGATAAAGAAGATTCAAAGAGAGTGAGATGCCAGCTCCTTTCATTCAGTCAGTAGCTTCAATCATTTCTGGACGTTTTTCAATGGCAAAAATCAATGAATATTGTAAATGCACAAACAGTAATTTCTCCGCATTGCAAGGTGCAATTCTGAAATTTTTTGCTTTTTCCTGCTCCTCTTAGCATGATAAAGAAGATTCAAAGAGAGTGAGATGCCAGCTCCTTTCATTCAGTCAGTAGCTTCAAACATTTCTGGTATATGAATAACATGATGTTTTTCAATGGCAAAAATCAATGAATATTGTAAAAGCACAAACAGTAATTTCTCCGCATTGCAAGGTGCAATTCCGAAATTTTTTGCTTTTTCCTGCTCCTCTTAGCATGATAAAGAAGATTCAAAGAGAGTGAGATGCCAGCTCCTTTCATTCAGTCAGTAGCTTCAATCATTTCTGGTATATGAATAACATGATGTTTTTCAATGGCAAAAATCAATGAATATTGTAAATGCACAAACAGTAATTTCTCCGCATTGCAAGTTGCAATTCTGAAATTTTTTGCTTTTTCCTGCTCCTCTTAGCATGATAAAGAAGATTCAAAGAGAGTGAGATGCCAGCTCCTTTCATTCAGTCAGTAGCTTCAATCATTTCTGGACGTTTTTCAATGGCAAAAATCAATGAATATTGTAAATGCACAAACAGTAATTTCTCCGCATTGCAAGGTGCAATTCTGAAATTTTTTGCTTTTTCCTGCTCCTCTTAGCATGATAAAGAAGATTCAAAGAGAGTGAGATGCCAGCTCCTTTCATTCAGTCAGTAGCTTCAATCATTTCTGGACGTTTTTCAATGGCAAAAATCAATGAATATTGTAAATGCACAAACAGTAATTTCTCCGCATTGCAAGGTGCAATTCTGAAATTTTTTGCTTTTTCCTGCTCCTCTTAGCATGATAAAGAAGATTCAAAGAGAGTGAGATGCCAGCTCCTTTCATTCAGTCAGTAGCTTCAAACATTTCTGGTATATGAATAACATGATGTTTTTCAATGGCAAAAATCAATGAATATTGTAAAAGCACAAACAGTAATTTCTCCGCATTGCAAGGTGCAATTCCGAAATTTTTTGCTTTTTCCTGCTCCTCTTTGCATGATAAAGAAGATTCAAAGAGAGTGAGATGCCAGCTCCTTTCATTCAGTCAGTAGCTTCAATCATTTCTGGACGTTTTTCAATGGCAAAAATCAATGAATATTGTAAATGCACAAACAGTAATTTCTCCACATTGCAAGGTGCAATTCTGAAATTTTTTGCTTTTTCCTGCTCCTCTTAGCATGATAAAGAAGATTCAAAGAGAGGGAGACGCCAGCTCCTTTCATTCAGTCAGTAGCTTCAATCATTTCTGGTATATGAATAACATGATGTTTTTCAATGGCAAAAATCAATGAATATTGTAAATGCACAAACAGTAATTTCTCCACATTGCAAGGTGCAATTCTGAAATTTTTTGCTTTTTCCTGCTCCTCTTAGCATGATAAAGAAGATTCAAAGAGAGTGAGATGCCAGCTCCTTTCATTCAGTCAGTAGCTTCAATCATTTCTGGACGTTTTTCAATGGCAAAAATCAATGAATATTGTAAATGCACAAACAGTAATTTCTCCGCATTGCAAGGTGCAATTCTGAAATTTTTTGCTTTTTCCTGCTCCTCTTAGCATGATAAAGAAGATTCAAAGAGAGCGAGATGCCAGCTCCTTTCATTCAGTCAGTAGCTTCAATCATTTCTGGTATATGAATAACATGATGTTTTTCAATGGCAAAAATCAATGAATATTGTAAATGCACAAACAGTAATTTCTCCGCATTGCAAGGTGCAATTCTGAAATTTTTTGCTTTTTCCTGCTCCTCTTAGCATGATAAAGAAGATTCAAAGAGAGTGAGATGCCAGCTCCTTTCATTCAGTCAGTAGCTTCAATCATTTCTGGACGTTTTTCAATGGCAAAAATCAATGAATATTGTAAATGCACAAACAGTAATTTCTCCGCATTGCAAGGTGCAATTCTGAAATTTTTTGCTTTTTCCTGCTCCTCTTAGCATGATAAAGAAGATTCAAAGAGAGTGATATGCCAGCTCCTTTCATTCAGTCAGTAGCTTCAAACATTTCTAGTATATGAATAACATGATGTTTTTCAATGGCAAAAATCAATGAATATTGTAAATGCACAAACAGTAATTTCTCCGCATTGCAAGGTGCAATTCTGAAATTTTTTGCTTTTTCCTGCTCCTCTTAGCATGATAAAGAAGATTCAAAGAGAGTGAGATGCCAGCTCCTTTCATTCAGTCAGTAGCTTCAATCATTTCTGGACGTTTTTCAATGGCAAAAATCAATGAATATTGTAAATGCACAAACAGTAATTTCTCCGCATTGCAAGGTGCAATTCTGAAATTTTTTGCTTTTTCCTGCTCCTCTTAGCATGATAAAGAAGATTCAAAGAGAGTGAGATGCCAGCTCCTTTCATTCAGTCAGTAGCTTCAATCATTTCTGGACGTTTTTCAATGGCAAAAATCAATGAATATTGTAAATGCACAAACAGTAATTTCTCCGCATTGCAAGGTGCAATTCTGAAATTTTTTGCTTTCTTCTGCTCCTCTTAGCATGATAAAGAAGATTCAAAGAGAGTGAGATGCCAGCTCCTTTCATTCAGTCAGTAGCTTCAATCATTTCTGGTATATGAATAACATGATGTTTTTCAATGGCAAAAATCAATGAATATTGTAAATGCACAAACAGTAATTTCTCCGCATTGCAAGGTGCAATTCTGAAATTTTTTGCTTTTTCCTGCTCCTCTTAGCATGATAAAGAAGACTCAAAGAGAGTGAGATGCCAGCTCCTTTCATTCAGTCAGCAGCTTCAATCATTTCTGGACATTTTTCAATGGCAAAAATCAATGAATATTGTAAATGCACAAACAGTAATTTCTCCGCATTGCAAGGTGCAATTCTGAAATTTTTTGCTTTTTCCTGCTCCTCTTAGCATGATAAAGAAGATTCAAAGAGAGTGAGATGCCAGCTCCTTTCATTCAGTCAGTAGCTTCAAACATTTCTGGTATATGAATAACATGATGTTTTTCAATGGCAAAAATCAATGAATATTGTAAAAGCACAAACAGTAATTTCTCCGCATTGCAAGGTGCAATTCTGAAATTTTTTGCTTTTTCCTGCTCCTCTTAGCATGATAAAGAAGATTCAAAGAGAGTGAGATGCCAGCTCCTTTCATTCAGTCAGTAGCTTCAATCATTTCTGGACGTTTTTCAATGGCAAAAATCAATGAATATTGTAAATGCACAAACAGTAATTTCTCCGCATTGCAAGGTGCAATTCTGAAATTTTTTGCTTTTTCCTGCTCCTCTTAGCATGATAAAGAAGATTCAAAGAGAGTGAGATGCCAGCTCCTTTCATTCAGTCAGTAGCTTCAATCATTTCTGGTATATGAATAACATGATGTTTTTCAATGGCAAAAATCAATGAATATTGTAAATGAACAAACAGTAATTTCTCCGCATTGCAAGTTGCAATTCTGAAATTTTTTGCT
The DNA here is from genome assembly GCF_046119375.1 of Phyllobates terribilis. Taxonomy (NCBI): domain Eukaryota; kingdom Metazoa; phylum Chordata; class Amphibia; order Anura; family Dendrobatidae; genus Phyllobates; species Phyllobates terribilis. Next base: position 138,080 of record NW_027365038.1, on the reverse strand, counting down.
TTTTCCTGCTCCTCTTAGCATGATAAAGAAGATTCAAAGAGAGTGAGATGCCAGCTCCTTTCATTCAGTCAGTAGCTTCAATTATTTCTGGACGTTTTTCAATGGCAAAAATCAATGAATATTGTAAATGCACAAACAGTAATTTCTCCGCATTGCAAGGTGCAATTCTGAAATTTTTTGCTTTTTCCTGCTCCTCTTAGCATGATAAAGAAGATTCAAAGAGAGTGAGATGCCAGCTCCTTTCATTCAGTCAGTTGCTTCAATCATTTCTGGACGTTTTTCAATGGCAAAAATCAGTGAATATTGTAAATGCACAAACAGTAATTTCTCCGCATTGCAAGGTGCAATTCTGAAATTTGTTGCTTTTTCCTGCTCCTCTTAGCATGATAAAGAAGATTCAAAGAGAGTGAGATGCCAGCTCCTTTCATTCAGTCAGTAGCTTCAATCATTTCTGGACGTTTTTCAATGGCAAAAATCAATGAATATTGTAAATGCACAAACAGTAATTTCTCCGCATTGCAAGGTGCAATTCTGAAATTTTTTGCTTTTTCCTGCTCCTCTTTGCATGATAAAGAAGATTCAAAGAGAGTGAGATGCCAGCTCCTTTCATTCAGTCAGTAGCTTCAATCATTTCTGGTATATGAATAACATGATGTTTTTCAATGGCAAAAATCAATGAATATTGTAAATGCACAAACAGTAATTTCTCCGCATTGCAAGGTGCAATTCTGAAATTTTTGGCTTTTTCCTGCTCCTCTTAGCATGATAAAGAAGATTCAAAGAGAGTGAGATGCCAGCTCCTTTCATTCAGTCAGTAGCTTCAATCATTTCTGGATGTTTTTCAATGGCAAAAATCAATGAATATTGTAAATGCACAAACAGTAATTTCTCCGCATTGCAAGGTGCAATTCTGAAATTTCTTGCATTTTCCTGCTCCTCTTAGCATGATAAAGAAGATTCAAAGAGAGTGAGATGCCAGCTCCTTTCATTCAGTCAGTAGCTTCAATCATTTCTGGACGTTTTTCAATGGCAAAAATCAATGAATATTGTAAATGCACAAACAGTAATTTCTCCGCATTGCAAGGTGCAATTCTGAAATTTTTTGCTTTTTCCTGCTCCTCTTAGCATGATAAAGAAGATTCAAAGAGAGTGAGATGCCAGCTCCTTTCATTCAGTCAGTAGCTTCAAACATTTCTGGTATATGAATAACATGATGTTTTTCAATGGCAAAAATCAATGAATATTGTAAATGCACAAACAGTAATTTCTCCGCATTGCAAGGTGCAATTCTAAAATTTTTTGCTTTTTCCTGCTCCTCTTAGCATGATAAAGAAGATTCAAAGAGAGTGAGATGCCAGCTCCTTTCATTCAGTCAGTAGCTTCAATCATTTCTGGACGTTTTTCAATGGCAAAAATCAATGAATATTGTAAATGCACAAACAGTAATTTCTCCGCATTGCAAGGTGCAATTCTGAAATTTTTTGCTTTTTCCTGCTCCTCTTAGCATGATAAAGAAGATTCAAAGAGAGTGAGATGCCAGCTTCTTTCATTCAGTCAGTAGCTTCAAACATTTCTGGGATATGAATAACATGATGTTTTTCAATGGCAAAAATTAATGAATATTGTAAATGCACAAACAGTAATTTCTCCGCATTGCAAGGTGCAATTCTGAAATTTTTTGCTTTTTCCTGCTCCTCTTAGCATGATAAAGAAGATTCAAAGAGAGTGAGATGCCAGCTCCTTTCATTCAGTCAGTAGCTTCAATCATTTCTGGACGTTTTTCAATGGCAAAAATCAATGAATATTGTAAATGCACAAACAGTAATTTCTCCGCATTGCAAGGTGCAATTCTGAAATTTTTTGCTTTTTCCTGCTCCTCTTAGCATGATAAAGAAGATTCAAAGAGAGTGAGATGCCAGCTCCTTTCATTCAGTCAGTAGCTTCAATCATTTCTGGACGTTTTTCAATGGCAAAAATCAATGAATATTGTAAATGCACAAACAGTAATTTCTCCGCATTGCAAGGTGCAATTCTGAATTTTTTTGCTTTTTCCTGCTCCTCTTAGCATGATAAAGAAGATTCAAAGAGAGTGAGATGCCAGCTCCTTTCATTCAGTCAGTAGCTTCAATCATTTCTGGTATATGAATAACATGATGTTTTTCAATGGCAAAAATCAATGAATATTGTAAATGCACAAACAGTAATTTCTCCGCATTGCAAGTTGCAATTCTGAAATTTTTTGCTTTTTCCTGCTCCTCTTAGCATGATAAAGAAGATTCAAAGAGAGTGAGATTCCAGCTCCTTTCATTCAGTCAGTAGCTTCAATCATTTCTGGACGTTTTTCAATGGCAAAAATCAATGAATATTGTAAATGCACAAACAGTAATTTCTCCGCATTGCAAGGTGCAATTCTGAAATTTTTTGCTTTTTCCTGCTCCTCTTAGCATGATAAAGAAGATTCAAAGAGAGTGAGATGCCAGCTCCTTTCATTCAGTCAGTAGCTTCAATCATTTCTGGACGTTTTTCAATGACAAAAATCAATGAATATTGTAAATGCACAAACAGTAATTTCTCCGCATTGCAAGATGCAATTCTGAAATTTTTTGCTTTTTCCTGCTCCTCTTAGCATGATAAAAAAGATTCAAAGAGAGTGAGATGCCAGCTCCTTTCATTCAGTCAGTAGCTTCAATCATTTCTGGACGTTTTTCAATGGCAAAAATCAATGAATATTGTAAATGCACAAACAGTAATTTCTCCGCATTGCAAGGTGCAATTCTGAAATTTTTTGCTTTTTCCTGCTCCTCTTAGCATGATAAAGAAGATTCAAAGAGAGTGAGATGCCAGCTCCTTTCATTCAGTCAGTAGCTTCAATCATTTCTGGTATATGAATAACATGATGTTTTTCAATGGCAAAAATCAATGAATATTGTAAATGCACAAACAGTAATTTCTCCGCATTGCAAGGTGCAATTCTGAAATTTTTTGCTTTTTCCTGCTCCTCTTAGCATGATAAAGAAGATTCAAAGAGAGTGAGATGCCAGCTCCTTTCATTCAGTCAGTAGCTTCAATCATTTCTGGACGTTTTTCAATGGCAAAAATCAATGAATATTGTAAATGCACAAACAGTAATTTCTCCGCATTGCAAGGTGCAATTTTGAAATTTTTTGCTTTTTCCTGCTCCTCTTAGCATGATAAAGAAGATTCAAAGAGAGTGAGATGCCAGCTCCTTTCATTCAGTCAGTAGCTTCAGTCATTTCTGGACGTTTTTCAATGGCAAAAATCAATGAATATTGTAAATGCACAAACAGTAATTTCTCCGCATTGCAAGGTGCAATTCTGAAATTTTTTGCTTTTTCCTGCTCCTCTTAGCATGATAAAGAAGATTCAAAGAGAGTGAGATGCCAGCTCCTTTCATTCAGTCAGTAGCTTCAAACATTTCTGGTATAAACATTTCTGGACGTTTTTCAATGGCAAAAATCAATGAATATTGTAAATGCACAAACAGTAATATCTCCACATTGCAAGGTGCAATTCTGAAATTTTTTGCTTTTTCCTGCTAATCCTAGCATGATAAAGAAGATTCAAATAGAGTGAGATGCCAGCTCCTTTCATTCAGTCAGTAGCTTCAAACATTTCTGGACGTTTTTCAATGGCAAAATTCAATGAATATTGTAAATGCACAAACAGTAATATCTCCACATTGCCAGGTGCAATTCTGAAATTTTTTGCTTTTTCCTGCTAATCCTAGCATGATAAAGAAGATTCAAAGAGAGTGAGATGCCAGCTCCTTTCATTCAGTCAGTAGCTTCAATCATTTCTGGACGTTTTTCAATGGCAAAAATCAATGAATATTGTAAATGCACAAACAGTAATTTCTCCGCATTGCAAGGTGCAATTCTGAAATTTTTTGCTTTTTCCTGCTCCTCTTAGCATGATAAAGAAGATTCAAAGAGAGTGAGATGCCAGCTCCTTTCATTCAGTCAGTAGCTTCAATCATTTCTGGACGTTTTTCAATGGCAAAAATCAATGAATATTGTAAATGCACAAACAGTAATTTCTCCGCATTGCAAGGTGCAATTCTGAAATTTTTTGCTTTTTCCTGCTCCTCTTAGCATGATAAAGAAGATTCAAAGAGAGTGAGATGCCAGCTCCTTTCATTCAGTCAGTAGCTTCAATCATTTCTGGTATATGAATAACATGATGTTTTTCAATGGCAAAAATCAATGAATATTGTAAATGCACAAACAGTAATTTCTCCGCATTGCAAGGTGCAATTCTGAAATTTTTTGCTTTTTCCTGCTCCTCTTAGCATGATAAAGAAGATTCAAAGAGAGTGAGATGCCAGCTCCTTTCATTCAGTCAGTAGCTTCAATCATTTCTGGACGTTTTTCAATGGCAAAAATCAATGAATATTGTAAATGCACAAACAGTAATTTCTCCGCATTGCAAGATGCAATTCTGAAATTTTTTGCTTTTTCCTGCTCCTCTTAGCATGATAAAGAAGATTCAAAGAGAGTGAGATGCCAGCTCCTTTCATTCAGTCAGTAGCTTCAGTCATTTCTGGACGTTTTTCAATGCAAAAATCAATGAATATTGTAAATGCACAAACAGTAATTTCTCCGCATTGCAAGGTGCAATTCTGAAATTTTTTGCTTTTTCCTGCTCCTCTTAGCATGATAAAGAAGATTCAAAGAGAGTGAGATGCCAGCTCCTTTCATTCAGTCAGTAGCTTCAATCATTTCTGGATGTTTTTCAATGGCAAAAATCAATGAATATTATAAATGCACAAACAGTAATTTCTCCGCATTGCAAGGTGCAATTCTGAAATTTCTTGCATTTTCCTGCTCCTCTTAGCATGATAAAGAAGATTCAAAGAGAGTGAGATGCCAGCTCCTTTCATTCAGTCAGTAGCTTCAATCATTTCTGGACGTTTTTCAATGGCAAAAATCAATGAATATTGTAAATGCACAAACAGTAATTTCTCCGCATTGCAAGGTGCAATTCTGAAATTTTTTGCTTTTTCCTGCTCCTCTTAGCATGATAAAGAAGATTCAAAGAGAGTGAGATGCCAGCTCCTTTCATTCAGTCAGTAGCTTCAAACATTTCTGGTATATGAATAACATGATGTTTTTCAATGGCAAAAATCAATGAATATTGTAAATGCACAAACAGTAATTTCTCCGCATTGCAAGGTGCAATTCTGAAATTTTTTGCTTTTTCCTGCTCCTCTTAGCATGATAAAGAAGATTCAAAGAGAGTGAGATGCCAGCTCCTTTCATTCAGTCAGTAGCTTCAATCATTTCTGGACGTTTTTCAATGGCAAAAATCAATGAATATTGTAAATGCACAAACAGTAATTTCTCCGCATTGCAAGGTGCAATTCTGAAATTTTTTGCTTTTTCCTGCTCCTATTAGCATGATAAAGAAGATTCAAAGAGAGTGAGATGCCAGCTTCTTTCATTGTCAGTAGCTTCAAACATTTCTGGGATATGAATAACATGATGTTTTTCAATGGCAAAAATTAATGAATATTGTAAATGCACAAACAGTAATTTCTCCGCATTGCAAGGTGCAATTCTGAAATTTTTTGCTTTTTCCTGCTCCTCTTAGCATGATAAAGAAGATTCAAAGAGAGTGAGATACCAGCTCCTTTCATTCAGTCAGTAGCTTCAATCATTTCTGGACGTTTTTCAATGGCAAAAATCAATGAATATTGTAAATGCACAAACAGTAATTTCTCCGCATTGCAAGTTGCAATTCTGAAATTTTTTGCTTTTTCCTGCTCCTCTTAGCATGATAAAGAAGATTCAAAGAGAGTGAGATTCCGGCTCCTTTCATTCAGTCAGTAGCTTCAATCATTTCTGGATGTTTTTCAATGGCAAAAATCAATGAATATTGTAAATGCACAAACAGTAATTTCTCCGCATTGCAAGGTGCAATTCTGAAATTTTTTGCTTTTTCCTGCTCCTCTTAGCATGATAAAGAAGATTCAAAGAGAGTGAGATGCCAGCTCCTTTCATTCAGTCAGTAGCTTCAATCATTTCTGGACGTTTTTCAATGGCAAAAATCAATGAATATTGTAAATGCACAAACAGTAATTTCTCCGCATTGCAAGATGAAATTCTGAAATTTTTTGCTTTTTCCTGCTCCTCTTAGCATGATAAAGAAGATTCAAAGAGAGTGAGATGCCAGCTCCTTTCATTCAGTCAGTAGCTTCAATCATTTCTGGACGTTTTTCAATGGCAAAAATCAATGAATATTGTAAATGCACAAACAGTAATTTCTCCGCATTGCAAGGTGCAATTCTGAAATTTTTTGCTTTTTCCTGCTCCTCTTAGCATGATAAAGAAGATTCAAAGAGAGTGAGATGCCAGCTCCTTTCATTCAGTCAGTAGCTTCAATCATTTCTGGTATATGAATAACATGATGTTTTTCAATGGCAAAAATCAATGAATATTGTAAATGCACAAACAGTAATTTCTCCGCATTGCAAGGTGCAATTCTGAAATTTTTTGCTTTTTCCTGCTCCTCTTAGCATGATAAAGAAGATTCAAAGAGAGTGAGATGCCAGCTCCTTTCATTCAGTCAGTAGCTTCAATCATTTCTGGACGTTTTTCAATGGCAAAAATCAATGAATATTGTAAATGCACAAACAGTAATTTCTCCGCATTGCAAGGTGAAATTCTGAAATTTTTTGCTTTTTCCTGCTCCTCTTAGCATGATAAAGAAGATTCAAAGAGAGTGAGATGCCAGCTCCTTTCATTCAGTCAGTAGCTTCAGTCATTTCTGGAAGTTTTTCAATGGCAAAAATCAATGAATATTGTAAATGCACAAACAGTAATTTCTCCGCATTGCAAGGTGCAATTCTGAAATTTTTTGCTTTTTCCTGCTCCTCTTAGCATGATAAAGAAGATTCAAAGAGAGTGAGATGCCAGCTCCTTTCATTCAGTCAGTAGCTTCAAACATTTCTGGTATAAACATTTCTGGACGTTTTTCAATGGCAAAAATCAATGAATATTGTAAATGCACAAACAGTAATTTCTCCGCATTGCAAGGTGCAATTCTGAAATTTTTTGCTTTTTCCTGCTCCTCTTAGCATGATAAAGAAGATTCAAAGAGAGTGAGATGCCAGCTCCTTTCATTCAGTCAGTAGCTTCAGTCATTTCTGGACGTTTTTCAATGCAAAAATCAATGAATATTGTAAATGCACAAACAGTAATTTCTCCGCATTGCAAGGTGCAATTCTGAAATTTTTTGCTTTTTCCTGCTCCTCTTAGCATGATAAAGAAGATTCAAAGAGAGTGAGATGCCAGCTCCTTTCATTCAGTCAGTAGCTTCAATCATTTCTGGTATATGAATAACATGATGTTTTTCAATGGCAAAAATCAATGAATATTGTAAATGCACAAACAGTAATTTCTCCGCATTGCAAGGTGCAATTCTGAAATTTTTTGCTTTTTCCTGCTCCTCTTAGCATGATAAAGAAGATTCAAAGAGAGTGAGATGCCAGCTCCTTTCATTCAGTCAGTAGCTTCAATCATTTCTGGATGTTTTTCAATGGCAAAAATCAATGAATATTATAAATGCACAAACAGTAATTTCTCCGCATTGCAAGGTGCAATTCTGAAATTTCTTGCATTTTCCTGCTCCTCTTAGCATGATAAAGAAGATTCAAAGAGAGTGAGATGCCAGCTCCTTTCATTCAGTCAGTAGCTTCAATCATTTCTGGACGTTTTTCAATGGCAAAAATCAATGAATATTGTAAATGCACAAACAGTAATTTCTCCGCATTGCAAGGTGCAATTCTGAAATTTTTTGCTTTTTCCTGCTCCTCTTAGCATGATAAAGAAGATTCAAAGAGAGTGAGATGCCAGCTCCTTTCATTCAGTCAGTAGCTTCAAACATTTCTGGTATATGAATAACATGATGTTTTTCAATGGCAAAAATCAATGAATATTGTAAATGCACAAACAGTAATTTCTCCGCATTGCAAGGTGCAATTCTGAAATTTTTTGCTTTTTCCTGCTCCTCTTAGCATGATAAAGAAGATTCAAAGAGAGTGAGATGCCAGCTCCTTTCATTCAGTCAGTAGCTTCAATCATTTCTGGACGTTTTTCAATGGCAAAAATCAATGAATATTGTAAATGCACAAACAGTAATTTCTCCGCATTGCAAGGTGCAATTCTGAAATTTTTTGCTTTTTCCTGCTCCTATTAGCATGATAAAGAATATTCAAAGAGAGTGAGATGCCAGCTTCTTTCATTGTCAGTAGCTTCAAACATTTCTGGGATATGAATAACATGATGTTTTTCAATGGCAAAAATTAATGAATATTGTAAATGCACAAACAGTAATTTCTCCGCATTGCAAGGTGCAATTCTGAAATTTTTTGCTTTTTCCTGCTCCTCTTAGCATGATAAAGAAGATTCAAAGAGAGTGAGATGCCAGCTCCTTTCATTCAGTCAGTAGCTTCAATCATTTCTGGACGTTTTTCAATGGCAAAAATCAATGAATATTGTAAATGCACAAACAGTAATTTCTCCGCATTGCAAGGTGCAATTCTGAAATTTTTTGCTTTTTCCTGCTCCTCTTAGCATGATAAAGAAGATTCAAAGAGAGTGAGATGCCAGCTCCTTTCATTCAGTCAGTAGCTTCAATCATTTCTGGTATATGAATAACATGATGTTTTTCAATGGCAAAAATCAATGAATATTGTAAATGCACAAACAGTAATTTCTCCGCATTGCAAGGTGCAATTCTGAAATTTTTTGCTTTTTCCTGCTCCTCTTAGCATGATAAAGAAGATTCAAAGAGAGTGAGATGCCAGCTCCTTTCATTCAGTCAGTAGCTTCAATCATTTCTGGACGTTTTTCAATGGCAAAAATCAATGAATATTGTAAATGCACAAACAGTAATTTCTCCGCATTGCAAGGTGCAATTCTGAAATTTTTTGCTTTTTCCTGCTCCTCTTAGCATGATAAAGAAGATTCAAAGAGAGTGAGATGCCAGCTCCTTTCATTCAGTCAGTAGCTTCAGTCATTTCTGGAAGTTTTTCAATGGCAAAAATCAATGAATATTGTAAATGCACAAACAGTAATTTCTCCGCATTGCAAGGTGCAATTCTGAAATTTTTTGCTTTTTCCTGCTCCTCTTAGCATGATAAAGAAGATTCAAAGAGAGTGAGATGCCAGCTCCTTTCATTCAGTCAGTAGCTTCAAACATTTCTGGTATAAACATTTCTGGACGTTTTTCAATGGCAAAAATCAATGAATATTGTAAATGCACAAACAGTAATATCTCCACATTGCAAGGTGCAATGCTGAAATTTTTTTTGCTTTTTCCTGCTAATCCTAGCATGATAAAGAAGATTCAAATAGAGTGAGATGCCAGCTCCTTTCATTCAGTCAGTAGCTTCAAACATTTCTGGACGTTTTTCAATGGCAAAAATCAATGAATATTGTAAATGCACAAACAGTAATATCTCCACATTGCAAGGTGCAATTCTGAAATTTTTTGCTTTTTCCTGCTAATCCTAGCATGATAAAGAAGATTCAAAGAGAGTGAGATGTCAGCTCCTTTCATTCAGTCGGTAGCTTCAAACATTTCTGGTATATGAATAACATGATGTTTTTCAATGGCAAAAATCAATGAATATTGTAAATGCACAAACAGTAATATCTCCACATTGCAAGGTGCAATTCTGAAATTTTTTGCTTTTTCCTGCTAATCCTAGCATGATAAAGAAGATTCAAAGAGAGTGAGATGCCAGCTCCTTTCATTCAGTCAGTAGCTTCAAACATTTCTGGACGTTTTTCAATGGCAAAAATCAATGAATATTGTAAATGCACAAACAGTAATATCTCCACATTGCAAGGTGCAATTCTGAAATTTTTTGCTTTTTCCTGCTACTCCTAGCATGATAAAGAAGATTCAAAGAGAGTGAGATGCCAGCTCCTTTCATTCAGTCAGTAGCTTCAATCATTTCTGGACGTTTTTCAATGGCAAAAATCAATGAATATTGTAAATGCACAAACAGTAATTTCTCCGCATTGCAAGGTGCAATTCTGAATTTTTTTGCTTTTTCCTGCTCCTCTTAGCATGGTAAAGAAGATTCAAAGAGAGTGAGATGCCAGCTCCTTTCATTCAGTCAGTAGCTTCAGTCATTTCTGGACGTTTTTCAATGGCAAAAATCAATGAATATTGTAAATGCACAAAAAGTAATTTCTCCGCATTGCAAGGTGCAATTCTGAAATTTTTTGCTTTTTCCTGCTCCTCTTAGCATGATAAAGAAGATTCAAAGAGAGTGAGATGCCAGCTCCTTTCATTCAGTCAGTAGCTTCAAACATTTCTGGTATAAACATTTCTGGACGTTTTTCAATGGCAAAAATCAATGAATATTGTAAATGCACAAACAGTAATATCTCCACATTGCAAGGTGCAAATCTGAAATTTTTTGCTTTTTCCTGCTAATCCTAGCATGATAAAGAAGATTCAAATAGAGTGAGATGCCAGCTCCTTTCATTCAGTCAGTAGCTTCAAACATTTCTGGACGTTTTTCAATGGCAAAATTCAATGAATATTGTAAATGCACAAACAGTAATATCTCCACATTGCAAGGTGCAATTCTGAAATTTTTTGCTTTTTCCTGCTAATCCTAGCATGATAAAGAAGATTCAAAGAGAGTGAGATGCCAGCTCCTTTCATTCAGTCAGTAGCTTCAATCATTTCTGGACGTTTTTCAATGGCAAAAATCAATGAATATTGTAAATGCACAAACAGTAATTTCTCCGCATTGCAAGGTGCAATTCTGAAATTTTTTGCTTTTTCCTGCTCCTCTTAGCATGATAAAGAAGATTCAAAGAGAGTGAGATTCCGGCTCCTTTCATTCAGTCAGTAGCTTCAATCATTTCTGGATGTTTTTCAATGGCAAAAATCAATGAATATTGTAAATGCACAAACAGTAATTTCTCCGCATTGCAAGGTGCAATTCTGAAATTTTTTGCTTTTTCCTGCTCCTCTTAGCATGATAAAGAAGATTCAAAGAGAGTGAGATGCCAGCTCCTTTCATTCAGTCAGTAGCTTCAATCATTTCTGGACGTTTTTCAATGGCAAAAATCAATGAATATTGTAAATGCACAAACAGTAATTTCTCCGCATTGCAAGATGAAATTCTGAAATTTTTTGCTTTTTCCTGCTCCTCTTAGCATGATAAAGAAGATTCAAAGAGAGTGAGATGCCAGCTCCTTTCATTCAGTCAGTAGCTTCAATCATTTCTGGACGTTTTTCAATGGCAAAAATCAATGAATATTGTAAATGCACAAACAGTAATTTCTACGCATTGCAAGGTGCAATTCTGAAATTTTTTGCTTTTTCCTGCTCCTCTTAGCATGATAAAGAAGATTCAAAGAGAGTGAGATGCCAGCTCCTTTCATTCAGTCAGTAGCTTCAATCATTTCTGGTATATGAATAACATGATGTTTTTCAATGGCAAAAATCAATGAATATTGTAAATGCACAAACAGTAATTTCTCCGCATTGCAAGGTGCAATTCTGAAATTTTTTGCTTTTTCCTGCTCCTCTTAGCATGATAAAGAAGATTCAAAGAGAGTGAGATGCCAGCTCCTTTCATTCAGTCAGTAGCTTCAATCATTTCTGGACGTTTTTCAATGGCAAAAATCAATGAATATTGTAAATGCACAAACAGTAATTTCTCCGCATTGCAAGGTGCAATTCTGAAATTTTTTGCTTTTTCCTGCTCCTCTTAGCATGATAAAGAAGATTCAAAGAGAGTGAGATGCCAGCTCCTTTCATTCAGTCAGTAGCTTCAGTCATTTCTGGAAGTTTTTCAATGGCAAAAATCAATGAATATTGTAAATGCACAAACAGTAATTTCTCCGCATTGCAAGGTGCAATTCTGAAATTTTTTGCTTTTTCCTGCTCCTCTTAGCATGATAAAGAAGATTCAAAGAGAGTGAGATGCCAGCTCCTTTCATTCAGTCAGTAGCTTCAAACATTTCTGGTATAAACATTTCTGGACGTTTTTCAATGGCAAAAATCAATGAATATTGTAAATGCACAAACAGTAATATCTCCACATTGCAAGGTGCAATGCTGAAATTTTTTTTGCTTTTTCCTGCTAATCCTAGCATGATAAAGAAGATTCAAATAGAGTGAGATGCCAGCTCCTTTCATTCAGTCAGTAGCTTCAAACATTTCTGGACGTTTTTCAATGGCAAAAATCAATGAATATTGTAAATGCACAAACAGTAATATCTCCACATTGCAAGGTGCAATTCTGAAATTTTTTGCTTTTTCCTGCTCCTCTTAGCATGATAAAGAAGATTCAAAGAGAGTGAGATGCCAGCTCCTTTCATTCAGTCAGTAGCTTCAATCATTTCTGGTATATGAATAACATGATGTTTTTCAATGGCAAAAATCAATGAATATTGTAAATGCACAAACAGTAATTTCTCCGCATTGCAAGGTGCAATTCTGAAATTTTTTGCTTTTTCCTGCTCCTCTTAGCATGATAAAGAAGATTCAAAGAGAGTGAGATGCCAGCTCCTTTCATTCAGTCAGTAGCTTCAATCATTTCTGGTATATGAATAACATGATGTTTTTCAATGGCAAAAATCAATGAATATTGTAAATGCACAAACAGTAATTTCTCCGCATTGCAAGTTGCAATTCTGAAATTTTTTGCTTTTTCCTGCTCCTCTTAGCATGATAAAGAAGATTCAAAGAGAGTGAGATGCCAGCTCCTTTCATTCAGTCAGTAGCTTCAATCATTTCTGGACGTTTTTCAATGGCAAAAATCAATGAATATTGTAAATGCACAAACAGTAATTACTCCGCATTGCAAGGTGCAATTCTGAAATTTTTTGCTTTTTCCTGCTCCTCTTAGCATGATAAAGAAGATTCAAAGAGAGTGAGATGCCAGCTCCTTTCATTCAGTCAGTAGCTTCAATCATTTCTGGACGTTTTTCAATGGCAAAAATCAATGAATATTGTAAATGCACAAACAGTAATTTCTCCGCATTGCAAGGTGCAATTCTGAAATTTTTTGCTTTTTCCTGCTCCTCTTAGCATGATAAAGAAGATTCAAAGAGAGTGAGATGCCAGCTCCTTTCATTCAGTCAGTAGCTTCAAACATTTCTGGTATATGAATAACATGATGTTTTTCAATGGCAAAAATCAATGAATATTGTAAAAGCACAAACAGTAATTTCTCCGCATTGCAAGGTGCAATTCCGAAATTTTTTGCTTTTTCCTGCTCCTCTTAGCATGATAAAGAAGATTCAAAGAGAGTGAGATGCCAGCTCCTTTCATTCAGTCAGTAGCTTCAATCATTTCTGGTATATGAATAACATGATGTTTTTCAATGGCAAAAATCAATGAATATTGTAAATGCACAAACAGTAATTTCTCCGCATTGCAAGTTGCAATTCTGAAATTTTTTGCTTTTTCCTGCTCCTCTTAGCATGATAAAGAAGATTCAAAGAGAGTGAGATGCCAGCTCCTTTCATTCAGTCAGTAGCTTCAATCATTTCTGGACGTTTTTCAATGGCAAAAATCAATGAATATTGTAAATGCACAAACAGTAATTTCTCCGCATTGCAAGGTGCAATTCTGAAATTTTTTGCTTTTTCCTGCTCCTCTTAGCATGATAAAGAAGATTCAAAGAGAGTGAGATGCCAGCTCCTTTCATTCAGTCAGTAGCTTCAATCATTTCTGGACGTTTTTCAATGGCAAAAATCAATGAATATTGTAAATGCACAAACAGTAATTTCTCCGCATTGCAAGGTGCAATTCTGAAATTTTTTGCTTTTTCCTGCTCCTCTTAGCATGATAAAGAAGATTCAAAGAGAGTGAGATGCCAGCTCCTTTCATTCAGTCAGTAGCTTCAAACATTTCTGGTATATGAATAACATGATGTTTTTCAATGGCAAAAATCAATGAATATTTTAAAAGCACAAACAGTAATTTCTCCGCATTGCAAGGTGCAATTCCGAAATTTTTTGCTTTTTCCTGCTCCTCTTAGCATGATAAAGAAGATTCAAAGAGAGTGAGATGCCAGCTCCTTTCATTCAGTCAGTAGCTTCAATCATTTCTGGACGTTTTTCAATGGCAAAAATCAATGAATATTGTAAATGCACAAACAGTAATTTCTCCACATTGCAAGGTGCAATTCTGAAATTTTTTGCTTTTTCCTGCTCCTCTTAGCATGATAAAGAAGATTCAAAGAGAGTGAGACGCCAGCTCCTTTCATTCAGTCAGTAGCTTCAATCATTTCTGGTATATGAATAACATGATGTTTTTCAATGGCAAAAATCAATGAATATTGTAAATGCACAAACAGTAATTTCTCCACATTGCAAGGTGCAATTCTGAAATTTTTTGCTTTTTCCTGCTCCTCTTAGCATGATAAAGAAGATTCAAAGAGAGTGAGATGCCAGCTCCTTTCATTCAGTCAGTAGCTTCAATCATTTCTGGACGTTTTTCAATGGCAAAAATCAATGAATATTGTAAATGCACAAACAGTAATTTCTCCGCATTGCAAGGTGCAATTCTGAAATTTTTTGCTTTTTCCTGCTCCTCTTAGCATGATAAAGAAGATTCAAAGAGAGCGAGATGCCAGCTCCTTTCATTCAGTCAGTAGCTTCAATCATTTCTGGTATATGAATAACATGATGTTTTTCAATGGCAAAAATCAATGAATATTGTAAATGCACAAACAGTAATTTCTCCGCATTGCAAGGTGCAATTCTGAAATTTTTTGCTTTTTCCTGCTCCTCTTAGCATGATAAAGAAGATTCAAAGAGAGTGAGATGCCAGCTCCTTTCATTCAGTCAGTAGCTTCAATCATTTCTGGACGTTTTTCAATGGCAAAAATCAATGAATATTGTAAATGCACAAACAGTAATTTCTCCGCATTGCAAGGTGCAATTCTGAAATTTTTTGCTTTTTCCTGCTCCTCTTAGCATGATAAAGAAGATTCAAAGAGAGTGATATGCCAGCTCCTTTCATTCAGTCAGTAGCTTCAAACATTTCTAGTATATGAATAACATGATGTTTTTCAATGGCAAAAATCAATGAATATTGTAAATGCACAAACAGTAATTTCTCCGCATTGCAAGGTGCAATTCTGAAATTTTTTGCTTTTTCCTGCTCCTCTTAGCATGATAAAGAAGATTCAAAGAGAGTGAGATGCCAGCTCCTTTCATTCAGTCAGTAGCTTCAATCATTTCTGGACGTTTTTCAATGGCAAAAATCAATGAATATTGTAAATGCACAAACAGTAATTTCTCCGCATTGCAATTTGCAATTCTGAAATTTTTTGCTTTTTCCTGCTCCTCTTAGCATGATAAAGAAGATTCAAAGAGAGTGAGATGCCAGCTCCTTTCATTCAGTCAGTAGCTTCAATCATTTCTGGACGTTTTTCAATGGCAAAAATCAATGAATATTGTAAATGCACAAACAGTAATTTCTCCGCATTGCAAGGTGCAATTCTGAAATTTTTTGCTTTTTTCTGCTCCTCTTAGCATGATAAAGAAGATTCAAAGAGAGTGAGATGCCAGCTCCTTTCATTCAGTCAGTAGCTTCAATCATTTCTGGTATATGAATAACATGATGTTTTTCAATGGCAAAAATCAATGAATATTGTAAATGCACAAACAGTAATTTCTCCGCATTGCAAGGTGCAATTCTGAAATTTTTTGCTTTTTCCTGCTCCTCTTAGCATGATAAAGAAGATTCAAAGAGAGTGAGATGCCAGCTCCTTTCATTCAGTCAGCAGCTTCAATCATTTCTGGACATTTTTCAATGGCAAAAATCAATGAATATTGTAAATGCACAAACAGTAATTTCTCCGCATTGCAAGGTGCAATTCTGAAATTTTTTGCTTTTTCCTGCTCCTCTTAGCATGATAAAGAAGATTCAAAGAGAGTGAGATGCCAGCTCCTTTCATTCAGTCAGTAGCTTCAAACATTTCTGGTATATGAATAACATGATGTTTTTCAATGGCAAAAATCAATGAATATTGTAAAAGCACAAACAGTAATTTCTCCGCATTGCAAGGTGCAATTCTGAAATTTTTTGCTTTTTCCTGCTCCTCTTAGCATGATAAAGAAGATTCAAAGAGAGTGAGATGCCAGCTCCTTTCATTCAGTCAGTAGCTTCAATCATTTCTGGACGTTTTTCAATGGCAAAAATCAATGAATATTGTAAATGCACAAACAGTAATTTCTCCGCATTGCAAGGTGCAATTCTGAAATTTTTTGCTTTTTCCTGCTCCTCTTAGCATGATAAAGAAGATTCAAAGAGAGTGAGATGCCAGCTCCTTTCATTCAGTCAGTAGCTTCAATCATTTCTGGTATATGAATAACATGATGTTTTTCAATGGCAAAAATCAATGAATATTGTAAATGCACAAACAGTAATTTCTCCGCATTGCAAGTTGCAATTCTGAAATTTTTTGCTTTTTCCTGCTCCTCTTAGCATGATAAAGAAGATTCAAAGAGAGTGAGATGCCAGCTCCTTTCATTCAGTCAGTAGCTTCAATTATTTCTGGACGTTTTTCAATGGCAAAAATCAATGAATATTGTAAATGCACAAACAGTAATTTCTCCGCATTGCAAGGTGCAATTCTGAAATTTTTTGCTTTTTCCTGCTCCTCTTAGCATGATAAAGAAGATTCAAAGAGAGTGAGATGCCAGCTCCTTTCATTCAGTCAGTTGCTTCAATCATTTCTGGACGTTTTTCAATGGCAAAAATCAGTGAATATTGTAAATGCACAAACAGTAATTTCTCCGCATTGCAAGGTGCAATTCTGAAATTTGTTGCTTTTTCCTGCTCCTCTTAGCATGATAAAGAAGATTCAAAGAGAGTGAGATGCCAGCTCCTTTCATTCAGTCAGTAGCTTCAATCATTTCTGGACGTTTTTCAATGGCAAAAATCAATGAATATTGTAAATGCACAAACAGTAATTTCTCCGCATTGCAAGGTGCAATTCTGAAATTTTTTGCTTTTTCCTGCTCCTCTTTGCATGATAAAGAAGATTCAAAGAGAGTGAGATGCCAGCTCCTTTCATTCAGTCAGTAGCTTCAATCATTTCTGGTATATGAATAACATGATGTTTTTCAATGGCAAAAATCAATGAATATTGTAAATGCACAAACAGTAATTTCTCCGCATTGCAAGGTGCAATTCTGAAATTTTTGGTTTTTTCCTGCTCCTCTTAGCATGATAAAGAAGATTCAAAGAGAGTGAGATGCCAGCTCCTTTCATTCAGTCAGTAGCTTCAATCATTTCTGGATGTTTTTCAATGGCAAAAATCAATGAATATTGTAAATGCACAAACAGTAATTTCTCCGCATTGCAAGGTGCAATTCTGAAATTTCTTGCATATTCCTGCTCCTCTTAGCATGATAAAGAAGATTCAAAGAGAGTGAGATGCCAGCTCCTTTCATTCAGTCAGTAGCTTCAATCATTTCTGGACGTTTTTCAATGGCAAAAATCAATGAATATTGTAAATGCACAAACAGTAATTTCTCCGCATTGCAAGGTGCAATTCTGAAATTTTTTGCTTTTTCCTGCTCCTCTTAGCATGATAAAGAAGATTCAAAGAGAGTGAGATGCCAGCTCCTTTCATTCAGTCAGTAGCTTCAAACATTTCTGGTATATGAATAACATGATGTTTTTCAATGGCAAAAATCAATGAATATTGTAAATGCACAAACAGTAATTTCTCCGCATTGCAAGGTGCAATTCTGAAATTTTTTGCTTTTTCCTGCTCCTCTTAGCATGATAAAGAAGATTCAAAGAGAGTGAGATGCCAGCTCCTTTCATTCAGTCAGTAGCTTCAATCATTTCTGGACGTTTTTCAATGGCAAAAATCAATGAATATTGTAAATGCACAAACAGTAATTTCTCCGCATTGCAAGGTGCAATTCTGAAATTTTTTGCTTTTTCCTGCTCCTCTTAGCATGATAAAGAAGATTCAAAGAGAGTGAGATGCCAGCTTCTTTCATTCAGTCAGTAGCTTCAAACATTTCTGGGATATGAATAACATGATGTTTTTCAATGGCAAAAATTAATGAATATTGTAAATGCACAAACAGTAATTTCTCCGCATTGCAAGGTGCAATTCTGAAATTTTTTGCTTTTTCCTGCTCCTCTTAGCATGATAAAGAAGATTCAAAGAGAGTGAGATGCCAGCTCCTTTCATTCAGTCAGTAGCTTCAATCATTTCTGGACGTTTTTCAATGGCAAAAATCAATGAATATTGTAAATGCACAAACAGTAATTTCTCCGCATTGCAAGGTGCAATTCTGAAATTTTTTGCTTTTTCCTGCTCCTCTTAGCATGATAAAGAAGATTCAAAGAGAGTGAGATGCCAGCTCCTTTCATTCAGTCAGTAGCTTCAATCATTTCTGGACGTTTTTCAATGGCAAAAATCAATGAATATTGTAAATGCACAAACAGTAATTTCTCCGCATTGCAAGGTGCAATTCTGAATTTTTTTGCTTTTTCCTGCTCCTCTTAGCATGATAAAGAAGATTCAAAGAGAGTGAGATGCCAGCTCCTTTCATTCAGTCAGTAGCTTCAATCATTTCTGGTATATGAATAACATGATGTTTTTCAATGGCAAAAATCAATGAATATTGTAAATGCACAAACAGTAATTTCTCCGCATTGCAAGTTGCAATTCTGAAATTTTTTGCTTTTTCCTGCTCCTCTTAGCATGATAAAGAAGATTCAAAGAGAGTGAGATTCCAGCTCCTTTCATTCAGTCAGTAGCTTCAATCATTTCTGGACGTTTTTCAATGGCAAAAATCAATGAATATTGTAAATGCACAAACAGTAATTTCTCCGCATTGCAAGGTGCAATTCTGAAATTTTTTGCTTTTTCCTGCTCCTCTTAGCATGATAAAGAAGATTCAAAGAGAGTGAGATGCCAGCTCCTTTCATTCAGTCAGTAGCTTCAATCATTTCTGGACGTTTTTCAATGACAAAAATCAATGAATATTGTAAATGCACAAACAGTAATTTCTCCGCATTGCAAGATGCAATTCTGAAATTTTTTGCTTTTTCCTGCTCCTCTTAGCATGATAAAAAAGATTCAAAGAGAGTGAGATGCCAGCTCCTTTCATTCAGTCAGTAGCTTCAATCATTTCTGGACGTTTTTCAATGGCAAAAATCAATGAATATTGTAAATGCACAAACAGTAATTTCTCCGCATTGCAAGGTGCAATTCTGAAATTTTTTGCTTTTTCCTGCTCCTCTTAGCATGATAAAGAAGATTCAAAGAGAGTGAGATGCCAGCTCCTTTCATTCAGTCAGTAGCTTCAATCATTTCTGGTATATGAATAACATGATGTTTTTCAATGGCAAAAATCAATGAATATTGTAAATGCACAAACAGTAATTTCTCCGCATTGCAAGGTGCAATTCTGAAATTTTTTGCTTTTTCCTGCTCCTCTTAGCATGATAAAGAAGATTCAAAGAGAGTGAGATGCCAGCTCCTTTCATTCAGTCAGTAGCTTCAATCATTTCTGGACGTTTTTCAATGGCAAAAATCAATGAATATTGTAAATGCACAAACAGTAATTTCTCCGCATTGCAAGGTGCAATTTTGAAATTTTTTGCTTTTTCCTGCTCCTCTTAGCATGATAAAGAAGATTCAAAGAGAGTGAGATGCCAGCTCCTTTCATTCAGTCAGTAGCTTCAGTCATTTCTGGACGTTTTTCAATGGCAAAAATCAATGAATATTGTAAATGCACAAACAGTAATTTCTCCGCATTGCAAGGTGCAATTCTGAAATTTTTTGCTTTTTCCTGCTCCTCTTAGCATGATAAAGAAGATTCAAAGAGAGTGAGATGCCAGCTCCTTTCATTCAGTCAGTAGCTTCAAACATTTCTGGTATAAACATTTCTGGACGTTTTTCAATGGCAAAAATCAATGAATATTGTAAATGCACAAACAGTAATATCTCCACATTGCAAGGTGCAATTCTGAAATTTTTTGCTTTTTCCTGCTAATCCTAGCATGATAAAGAAGATTCAAATAGAGTGAGATGCCAGCTCCTTTCATTCAGTCAGTAGCTTCAAACATTTCTGGACGTTTTTCAATGGCAAAATTCAATGAATATTGTAAATGCACAAACAGTAATATCTCCACATTGCCAGGTGCAATTCTGAAATTTTTTGCTTTTTCCTGCTAATCCTAGCATGATAAAGAAGATTCAAAGAGAGTGAGATGCCAGCTCCTTTCATTCAGTCAGTAGCTTCAATCATTTCTGGACGTTTTTCAATGGCAAAAATCAATGAATATTGTAAATGCACAAACAGTAATTTCTCCGCATTGCAAGGTGCAATTCTGAAATTTTTTGCTTTTTCCTGCTCCTCTTAGCATGATAAAGAAGATTCAAAGAGAGTGAGATGCCAGCTCCTTTCATTCAGTCAGTAGCTTCAATCATTTCTGGACGTTTTTCAATGGCAAAAATCAATGAATATTGTAAATGCACAAACAGTAATTTCTCCGCATTGCAAGGTGCAATTCTGAAATTTTTTGCTTTTTCCTGCTCCTCTTAGCATGATAAAGAAGATTCAAAGAGAGTGAGATGCCAGCTCCTTTCATTCAGTCAGTAGCTTCAATCATTTCTGGTATATGAATAACATGATGTTTTTCAATGGCAAAAATCAATGAATATTGTAAATGCACAAACAGTAATTTCTCCGCATTGCAAGGTGCAATTCTGAAATTTTTTGCTTTTTCCTGCTCCTCTTAGCATGATAAAGAAGATTCAAAGAGAGTGAGATGCCAGCTCATTTCATTCAGTCAGTAGCTTCAATCATTTCTGGACGTTTTTCAATGGCAAAAATCAATGAATATTGTAAATGCACAAACAGTAATTTCTCCGCATTGCAAGATGCAATTCTGAAATTTTTTGCTTTTTCCTGCTCCTCTTAGCATGATAAAGAAGATTCAAAGAGAGTGAGATGCCAGCTCCTTTCATTCAGTCAGTAGCTTCAGTCATTTCTGGA
Source organism: Phyllobates terribilis (assembly GCF_046119375.1). NCBI lineage: Eukaryota > Metazoa > Chordata > Amphibia > Anura > Dendrobatidae > Phyllobates > Phyllobates terribilis. Next base: position 117,036 of record NW_027365038.1, on the reverse strand, counting down.
CGTTTTTCAATGCAAAAATCAATGAATATTGTAAATGCACAAACAGTAATTTCTCCGCATTGCAAGGTGCAATTCTGAAATTTTTTGCTTTTTCCTGCTCCTCTTAGCATGATAAAGAAGATTCAAAGAGAGTGAGATGCCAGCTCCTTTCATTCAGTCAGTAGCTTCAATCAATTCTGGTATATGAATAACATGATGTTTTTCAATGGCAAAAATCAATGAATATTGTAAATGCACAAACAGTAATTTCTCCGCATTGCAAGGTGCAATTCTGAAATTTTTTGCTTTTTCCTGCTCCTCTTAGCATGATAAAGAAGATTCAAAGAGAGTGAGATGCCAGCTCCTTTCATTCAGTCAGTAGCTTCAATCATTTCTGGATGTTTTTCAATGGCAAAAATCAATGAATATTATAAATGCACAAACAGTAATTTCTCCGCATTGCAAGGTGCAATTCTGAAATTTCTTGCATTTTCCTGCTCCTCTTAGCATGATAAAGAAGATTCAAAGAGAGTGAGATGCCAGCTCCTTTCATTCAGTCAGTAGCTTCAATCATTTCTGGACGTTTTTCAATGGCAAAAATCAATGAATATTGTAAATGCACAAACAGTAATTTCTCCGCATTGCAAGGTGCAATTCTGAAATTTTTTGCTTTTTCCTGCTCCTCTTAGCATGATAAAGAAGATTCAAAGAGAGTGAGATGCCAGCTCCTTTCATTCAGTCAGTAGCTTCAAACATTTCTGGTATATGAATAACATGATGTTTTTCAATGGCAAAAATCAATGAATATTGTAAATGCACAAACAGTAATTTCTCCGCATTGCAAGGTGCAATTCTGAAATTTTTTGCTTTTTCCTGCTCCTCTTAGCATGATAAAGAAGATTCAAAGAGAGTGAGATGCCAGCTCCTTTCATTCAGTCAGTAGCTTCAATCATTTCTGGACGTTTTTCAATGGCAAAAATCAATGAATATTGTAAATGCACAAACAGTAATTTCTCCGCATTGCAAGGTGCAATTCTGAAATTTTTTGCTTTTTCCTGCTCCTATTAGCATGATAAAGAAGATTCAAAGAGAGTGAGATGCCAGCTTCTTTCATTGTCAGTAGCTTCAAACATTTCTGGGATATGAATAACATGATGTTTTTCAATGGCAAAAATTAATGAATATTGTAAATGCACAAACAGTAATTTCTCCGCATTGCAAGGTGCAATTCTGAAATTTTTTGCTTTTTCCTGCTCCTCTTAGCATGATAAAGAAGATTCAAAGAGAGTGAGATGCCAGCTCCTTTCATTCAGTCAGTAGCTTCAATCATTTCTGGACGTTTTTCAATGGCAAAAATCAATGAATATTGTAAATGCACAAACAGTAATTTCTCCGCATTGCAAGTTGCAATTCTGAAATTTTTTGCTTTTTCCTGCTCCTCTTAGCATGATAAAGAAGATTCAAAGAGAGTGAGATTCCGGCTCCTTTCATTCAGTCAGTAGCTTCAATCATTTCTGGATGTTTTTCAATGGCAAAAATCAATGAATATTGTAAATGCACAAACAGTAATTTCTCCGCATTGCAAGGTGCAATTCTGAAATTTTTTGCTTTTTCCTGCTCCTCTTAGCATGATAAAGAAGATTCAAAGAGAGTGAGATGCCAGCTCCTTTCATTCAGTCAGTAGCTTCAATCATTTCTGGACGTTTTTCAATGGCAAAAATCAATGAATATTGTAAATGCACAAACAGTAATTTCTCCGCATTGCAAGATGAAATTCTGAAATTTTTTGCTTTTTCCTGCTCCTCTTAGCATGATAAAGAAGATTCAAAGAGAGTGAGATGCCAGCTCCTTTCATTCAGTCAGTAGCTTCAATCATTTCTGGACGTTTTTCAATGGCAAAAATCAATGAATATTGTAAATGCACAAACAGTAATTTCTCCGCATTGCAAGGTGCAATTCTGAAATTTTTTGCTTTTTCCTGCTCCTCTTAGCATGATAAAGAAGATTCAAAGAGAGTGAGATGCCAGCTCCTTTCATTCAGTCAGTAGCTTCAATCATTTCTGGTATATGAATAACATGATGTTTTTCAATGGCAAAAATCAATGAATATTGTAAATGCACAAACAGTAATTTCTCCGGCATTGCAAGGTGCAATTCTGAAATTTTTTGCTTTTTCCTGCTCCTCTTAGCATGATAAAGAAGATTCAAAGAGAGTGAGATGCCAGCTCCTTTCATTCAGTCAGTAGCTTCAATCATTTCTGGACGTTTTTCAATGGCAAAAATCAATGAATATTGTAAATGCACAAACAGTAATTTCTCCGCATTGCAAGGTGAAATTCTGAAATTTTTTGCTTTTTCCTGCTCCTCTTAGCATGATAAAGAAGATTCAAAGAGAGTGAGATGCCAGCTCCTTTCATTCAGTCAGTAGCTTCAGTCATTTCTGGAAGTTTTTCAATGGCAAAAATCAATGAATATTGTAAATGCACAAACAGTAATTTCTCCGCATTGCAAGGTGCAATTCTGAAATTTTTTGCTTTTTCCTGCTCCTCTTAGCATGATAAAGAAGATTCAAAGAGAGTGAGATGCCAGCTCCTTTCATTCAGTCAGTAGCTTCAAACATTTCTGGTATAAACATTTCTGGACGTTTTTCAATGGCAAAAATCAATGAATATTGTAAATGCACAAACAGTAATTTCTCCGCATTGCAAGGTGCAATTCTGAAATTTTTTGCTTTTTCCTGCTCCTCTTAGCATGATAAAGAAGATTCAAAGAGAGTGAGATGCCAGCTCCTTTCATTCAGTCAGTAGCTTCAGTCATTTCTGGACGTTTTTCAATGCAAAAATCAATGAATATTGTAAATGCACAAACAGTAATTTCTCCGCATTGCAAGGTGCAATTCTGAAATTTTTTGCTTTTTCCTGCTCCTCTTAGCATGATAAAGAAGATTCAAAGAGAGTGAGATGCCAGCTCCTTTCATTCAGTCAGTAGCTTCAATCATTTCTGGTATATGAATAACATGATGTTTTTCAATGGCAAAAATCAATGAATATTGTAAATGCACAAACAGTAATTTCTCCGCATTGCAAGGTGCAATTCTGAAATTTTTTGCTTTTTCCTGCTCCTCTTAGCATGATAAAGAAGATTCAAAGAGAGTGAGATGCCAGCTCCTTTCATTCAGTCAGTAGCTTCAATCATTTCTGGATGTTTTTCAATGGCAAAAATCAATGAATATTATAAATGCACAAACAGTAATTTCTCCGCATTGCAAGGTGCAATTCTGAAATTTCTTGCATTTTCCTGCTCCTCTTAGCATGATAAAGAAGATTCAAAGAGAGTGAGATGCCAGCTCCTTTCATTCAGTCAGTAGCTTCAATCATTTCTGGACGTTTTTCAATGGCAAAAATCAATGAATATTGTAAATGCACAAACAGTAATTTCTCCGCATTGCAAGGTGCAATTCTGAAATTTTTTGCTTTTTCCTGCTCCTCTTAGCATGATAAAGAAGATTCAAAGAGAGTGAGATGCCAGCTCCTTTCATTCAGTCAGTAGCTTCAAACATTTCTGGTATATGAATAACATGATGTTTTTCAATGGCAAAAATCAATGAATATTGTAAATGCACAAACAGTAATTTCTCCGCATTGCAAGGTGCAATTCTGAAATTTTTTGCTTTTTCCTGCTCCTCTTAGCATGATAAAGAAGATTCAAAGAGAGTGAGATGCCAGCTCCTTTCATTCAGTCAGTAGCTTCAATCATTTCTGGACGTTTTTCAATGGCAAAAATCAATGAATATTGTAAATGCACAAACAGTAATTTCTCCGCATTGCAAGGTGCAATTCTGAAATTTTTTGCTTTTTCCTGCTCCTATTAGCATGATAAAGAAGATTCAAAGAGAGTGAGATGCCAGCTTCTTTCATTGTCAGTAGCTTCAAACATTTCTGGGATATGAATAACATGATGTTTTTCAATGGCAAAAATTAATGAATATTGTAAATGCACAAACAGTAATTTCTCCGCATTGCAAGGTGCAATTCTGAAATTTTTTGCTTTTTCCTGCTCCTCTTAGCATGATAAAGAAGATTCAAAGAGAGTGAGATGCCAGCTCCTTTCATTCAGTCAGTAGCTTCAATCATTTCTGGACGTTTTTCAATGGCAAAAATCAATGAATATTGTAAATGCACAAACAGTAATTTCTCCGCATTGCAAGTTGCAATTCTGAAATTTTTTGCTTTTTCCTGCTCCACTTAGCATGATAAAGAAGATTCAAAGAGAGTGAGATTCCGGCTCCTTTCATTCAGTCAGTAGCTTCAATCATTTCTGGACGTTTTTCAATGGCAAAAATCAATGAATATTGTAAATGCACAAACAGTAATTTCTCCGCATTGCAAGATGAAATTCTGAAATTTTTTGCTTTTTCCTGCTCCTCTTAGCATGATAAAGAAGATTCAAAGAGAGTGAGATGCCAGCTCCTTTCATTCAGTCAGTAGCTTCAATCATTTCTGGACGTTTTTCAATGGCAAAAATCAATGAATATTGTAAATGCACAAACAGTAATTTCTCCGCATTGCAAGGTGCAATTCTGAAATTTTTTGCTTTTTCCTGCTCCTCTTAGCATGATAAAGAAGATTCAAAGAGAGTGAGATGCCAGCTCCTTTCATTCAGTCAGTAGCTTCAATCATTTCTGGTATATGAATAACATGATGTTTTTCAATGGCAAAAATCAATGAATATTGTAAATGCACAAACAGTAATTTCTCCGCATTGCAAGGTGCAATTCTGAAATTTTTTGCTTTTTCCTGCTCCTCTTAGCATGATAAAGAAGATTCAAAGAGAGTGAGATGCCAGCTCCTTTCATTCAGTCAGTAGCTTCAATCATTTCTGGACGTTTTTCAATGGCAAAAATCAATGAATATTGTAAATGCACAAACAGTAATTTCTCCGCATTGCAAGGTGCAATTCTGAAATTTTTTGCTTTTTCCTGCTCCTCTTAGCATGATAAAGAAGATTCAAAGAGAGTGAGATGCCAGCTCCTTTCATTCAGTCAGTAGCTTCAGTCATTTCTGGAAGTTTTTCAATGGCAAAAATCAATGAATATTGTAAATGCACAAACAGTAATTTCTCCGCATTGCAAGGTGCAATTCTGAAATTTTTTGCTTTTTCCTGCTCCTCTTAGCATGATAAAGAAGATTCAAAGAGAGTGAGATGCCAGCTCCTTTCATTCAGTCAGTAGCTTCAAACATTTCTGGTATAAACATTTCTGGACGTTTTTCAATGGCAAAAATCAATGAATATTGTAAATGCACAAACAGTAATATCTCCACATTGCAAGGTGCAATGCTGAAATTTTTTTTGCTTTTTCATGCTAATCCTAGCATGATAAAGAAGATTCAAATAGAGTGAGATGCCAGCTCCTTTCATTCAGTCAGTAGCTTCAAACATTTCTGGACGTTTTTCAATGGCAAAAATCAATGAATATTGTAAATGCACAAACAGTAATATCTCCACATTGCAAGGTGCAATTCTGAAATTTTTTGCTTTTTCCTGCTAATCCTAGCATGATAAAGAAGATTCAAAGAGAGTGAGATGTCAGCTCCTTTCATTCAGTCAGTAGCTTCAAACATTTCTGGTATATGAATAACATGATGTTTTTCAATGGCAAAAATCAATGAATATTGTAAATGCACAAACAGTAATATCTCCACATTGCAAGGTGCAATTCTGAAATTTTTTGCTTTTTCCTGCTAATCCTAGCATGATAAAGAAGATTCAAAGAGAGTGAGATGCCAGCTCCTTTCATTCAGTCAGTAGCTTCAAACATTTCTGGACGTTTTTCAATGGCAAAAATCAATGAATATTGTAAATGCACAAACAGTAATATCTCCACATTGCAAGGTGCAATTCTGAAATTTTTTGCTTTTTCCTGCTACTCCTAGCATGATAAAGAAGATTCAAAGAGAGTGAGATGCCAGCTCCTTTCATTCAGTCAGTAGCTTCAATCATTTCTGGACGTTTTTCAATGGCAAAAATCAATGAATATTGTAAATGCACAAACAGTAATTTCTCCGCATTGCAAGGTGCAATTCTGAATTTTTTTGCTTTTTCCTGCTCCTCTTAGCATGGTAAAGAAGATTCAAAGAGAGTGAGATGCCAGCTCCTTTCATTCAGTCAGTAGCTTCAGTCATTTCTGGACGTTTTTCAATGGCAAAAATCAATGAATATTGTAAATGCACAAAAAGTAATTTCTCCGCATTGCAAGGTGCAATTCTGAAATTTTTTGCTTTTTCCTGCTCCTCTTAGCATGATAAAGAAGATTCAAAGAGAGTGAGATGCCAGCTCCTTTCATTCAGTCAGTAGCTTCAAACATTTCTAGTATAAACATTTCTGGACGTTTTTCAATGGCAAAAATCAATGAATATTGTAAATGCACAAACAGTAATATCTCCACATTGCAAGGTGCAAATCTGAAATTTTTTGCTTTTTCCTGCTAATCCTAGCATGATAAAGAAGATTCAAATAGAGTGAGATGCCAGCTCCTTTCATTCAGTCAGTAGCTTCAAACATTTCTGGACGTTTTTCAATGGCAAAATTCAATGAATATTGTAAATGCACAAACAGTAATATCTCCACATTGCAAGGTGCAATTCTGAAATTTTTTGCTTTTTCCTGCTAATCCTAGCATGATAAAGAAGATTCAAAGAGAGTGAGATGCCAGCTCCTTTCATTCAGTCAGTAGCTTCAATCATTTCTGGACGTTTTTCAATGGCAAAAATCAATGAATATTGTAAATGCACAAACAGTAATTTCTCCGCATTGCAAGGTGCAATTCTGAAATTTTTTGCTTTTTCCTGCTCCTCTTAGCATGATAAAGAAGATTCAAAGAGAGTGAGATTCCGGCTCCTTTCATTCAGTCAGTAGCTTCAATCATTTCTGGATGTTTTTCAATGGCAAAAATCAATGAATATTGTAAATGCACAAACAGTAATTTCTCCGCATTGCAAGGTGCAATTCTGAAATTTTTTGCTTTTTCCTGCTCCTCTTAGCATGATAAAGAAGATTCAAAGAGAGTGAGATGCCAGCTCCTTTCATTCAGTCAGTAGCTTCAATCATTTCTGGACGTTTTTCAATGGCAAAAATCAATGAATATTGTAAATGCACAAACAGTAATTTCTCCGCATTGCAAGATGAAATTCTGAAATTTTTTGCTTTTTCCTGCTCCTCTTAGCATGATAAAGAAGATTCAAAGAGAGTGAGATGCCAGCTCCTTTCATTCAGTCAGTAGCTTCAATCATTTCTGGACGTTTTTCAATGGCAAAAATCAATGAATATTGTAAATGCACAAACAGTAATTTCTCCGCATTGCAAGGTGCAATTCTGAAATTTTTTGCTTTTTCCTGCTCCTCTTAGCATGATAAAGAAGATTCAAAGAGAGTGAGATGCCAGCTCCTTTCATTCAGTCAGTAGCTTCAATCATTTCTGGTATATGAATAACATGATGTTTTTCAATGGCAAAAATCAATGAATATTGTAAATGCACAAACAGTAATTTCTCCGCATTGCAAGGTGCAATTCTGAAATTTTTTGCTTTTTCCTGCTCCTCTTAGCATGATAAAGAAGATTCAAAGAGAGTGAGATGCCAGCTCCTTTCATTCAGTCAGTAGCTTCAATCATTTCTGGACGTTTTTCAATGGCAAAAATCAATGAATATTGTAAATGCACAAACAGTAATTTCTCCGCATTGCAAGGTGCAATTCTGAAATTTTTTGCTTTTTCCTGCTCCTCTTAGCATGATAAAGAAGATTCAAAGAGAGTGAGATGCCAGCTCCTTTCATTCAGTCAGTAGCTTCAGTCATTTCTGGAAGTTTTTCAATGGCAAAAATCAATGAATATTGTAAATGCACAAACAGTAATTTCTCCGCATTGCAAGGTGCAATTCTGAAATTTTTTGCTTTTTCCTGCTCCTCTTAGTATGATAAAGAAGATTCAAAGAGAGTGAGATGCCAGCTCCTTTCATTCAGTCAGTAGCTTCAAACATTTCTGGTATAAACATTTCTGGACGTTTTTCAATGGCAAAAATCAATGAATATTGTAAATGCACAAACAGTAATATCTCCACATTGCAAGGTGCAATGCTGAAATTTTTTTTGCTTTTTCCTGCTAATCCTAGCATGATAAAGAAGATTCAAATAGAGTGAGATGCCAGCTCCTTTCATTCAGTCAGTAGCTTCAAACATTTCTGGACGTTTTTCAATGGCAAAAATCAATGAATATTGTAAATGCACAAACAGTAATATCTCCACATTGCAAGGTGCAATTCTGAAATTTTTTGCTTTTTCCTGCTAATCCTAGCATGATAAAGAAGATTCAAAGAGAGTGAGATGTCAGCTCCTTTCATTCAGTCAGTAGCTTCAAACATTTCTGGTATATGAATAACATGATGTTTTTCAATGGCAAAAATCAATGAATATTGTAAATGCACAAACAGTAATATCTCCACATTGCAAGGTGCAATTCTGAAATTTTTTGCTTTTTCCTGCTAATCCTAGCATGATAAAGAAGATTCAAAGAGAGTGAGATGCCAGCTCCTTTCATTCAGTCAGTAGCTTCAAACATTTCTGGACGTTTTTCAATGGCAAAAATCAATGAATATTGTAAATGCACAAACAGTAATATCTCCACATCGCAAGGTGCAATTCTGAAATTTTTTGCTTTTTCCTGCTACTCCTAGCATGATAAAGAAGATTCAAAGAGAGTGAGATGCCAGCTCCTTTCATTCAGTCAGTAGCGTCAATCATTTCTGGACGTTTTTCAATGGCAAAAATCAATGAATATTGTAAATGCACAAACAGTAATTTCTCCGCATTGCAAGGTGCAATTCTGAATTTTTTTGCTTTTTCCTGCTCCTCTTAGCATGGTAAAGAAGATTCAAAGAGAGTGAGATGCCAGCTCCTTTCATTCAGTCAGTAGCTTCAGTCATTTCTGGACGTTTTTCAATGGCAAAAATCAATGAATATTGTAAATGCACAAAAAGTAATTTCTCCGCATTGCAAGGTGCAATTCTGAAATTTTTTGCTTTTTCCTGCTCCTCTTAGCATGATAAAGAAGATTCAAAGAGAGTGAGATGCCAGCTCCTTTCATTCAGTCAGTAGCTTCAAACATTTCTGGTATAAACATTTCTGGACGTTTTTCAATGGCAAAAATCAATGAATATTGTAAATGCACAAACAGTAATATCTCCACATTGCAAGGTGCAAATCTGAAATTTTTTGCTTTTTCCTGCTAATCCTAGCATGATAAAGAAGATTCAAATAGAGTGAGATGCCAGCTCCTTTCATTCAGTCAGTAGCTTCAAACATTTCTGGACGTTTTTCAATGGCAAAATTCAATGAATATTGTAAATGCACAAACAGTAATATCTCCACATTGCAAGGTGCAATTCTGAAATTTTTTGCTTTTTCCTGCTAATCCTAGCATGATAAAGAAGATTCAAAGAGAGTGAGATGCCAGCTCCTTTCATTCAGTCAGTAGCTTCAATCATTTCTGGACGTTTTTCAATGGCAAAAATCAATGAATATTGTAAATGCACAAACAGTAATTTCTCCACATTGCAAGGTGCAATTCTGAAATTTTTTGCTTTTTCCTGCTCCTCTTAGCATGATAAAGAAGATTCAAAGAGAGTGAGATGCCAGCTCCTTTCATTCAGTCAGTAGCTTCAGTCATTTCTGGAAGTTTTTCAATGGCAAAAATCAATGAATATTGTAAATGCACAAACAGTAATTTCTCCGCATTGCAAGGTGCAATTCTGAAATTTTTTGCTTTTTCCTGCTCCTCTTAGCATGATAAAGAAGATTCAAAGAGAGTGAGATGCCAGCTCCTTTCATTCAGTCAGTAGCTTCAAACATTTCTGGTATAAACATTTCTGGACGTTTTTCAATGGCAAAAATCAATGAATATTGTAAATGCACAAACAGTAATATCTCCACATTGCAAGGTGCAATGCTGAAATTTTTTTTGCTTTTTCCTGCTAATCCTAGCATGATAAAGAAGATTCAAATAGAGTGAGATGCCAGCTCCTTTCATTCAGTCAGTAGCTTCAAACATTTCTGGACGTTTTTCAATGGCAAAAATCAATGAATATTGTAAATGCACAAACAGTAATATCTCCACATTGCAAGGTGCAATTCTGAAATTTTTTGCTTTTTCCTGCTAATCCTAGCATGATAAAGAAGATTCAAAGAGAGTGAGATGTCAGCTCCTTTCATTCAGTCAGTAGCTTCAAACATTTCTGGTATATGAATAACATGATGTTTTTCAATGGCAAAAATCAATGAATATTGTAAATGCACAAACAGTAATATCTCCACATTGCAAGGTGCAATTCTGAAATTTTTTGCTTTTTCCTGCTAATCCTAGCATGATAAAGAAGATTCAAAGAGAGTGAGATGCCAGCTCCTTTCATTCAGTCAGTAGCTTCAAACATTTCTGGACGTTTTTCAATGGCAAAAATCAATGAATATTGTAAATGCACAAACAGTAATATCTCCACATTGCAAGGTGCAATTCTGAAATTTTTTGCTTTTTCCTGCTACTCCTAGCATGATAAAGAAGATTCAAAGAGAGTGAGATGCCAGCTCCTTTCATTCAGTCAGTAGCTTCAATCATTTCTGGACGTTTTTCAATGGCAAAAATCAATGAATATTGTAAATGCACAAACAGTAATTTCTCCGCATTGCAAGGTGCAATTCTGAATTTTTTTGCTTTTTCCTGCTCCTCTTAGCATGGTAAAGAAGATTCAAAGAGAGTGAGATGCCAGCTCCTTTCATTCAGTCAGTAGCTTCAGTCATTTCTGGACGTTTTTCAATGGCAAAAATCAATGAATATTGTAAATGCACAAAAAGTAATTTCTCCGCATTGCAAGGTGCAATTCTGAAATTTTTTGCTTTTTCCTGCTCCTCTTAGCATGATAAAGAAGATTCAAAGAGAGTGAGATGCCAGCTCCTTTCATTCAGTCAGTAGCTTCAAACATTTCTGGTATAAACATTTCTGGACGTTTTTCAATGGCAAAAATCAATGAATATTGTAAATGCACAAACAGTAATATCTCCACATTGCAAGGTGCAAATCTGAAATTTTTTGCTTTTTCCTGCTAATCCTAGCATGATAAAGAAGATTCAAATAGAGTGAGATGCCAGCTCCTTTCATTCAGTCAGTAGCTTCAAACATTTCTGGACGTTTTTCAATGGCAAAATTCAATGAATATTGTAAATGCACAAACAGTAATATCTCCACATTGCAAGGTGCAATTCTGAAATTTTTTGCTTTTTCCTGCTAATCCTAGCATGATAAAGAAGATTCAAAGAGAGTGAGATGCCAGCTCCTTTCATTCAGTCAGTAGCTTCAATCATTTCTGGACGTTTTTCAATGGCAAAAATCAATGAATATTGTAAATGCACAAACAGTAATTTCTCCACATTGCAAGGTGCAATTCTGAAATTTTTTGCTTTTTCCTGCTCCTCTTAGCATGATAAAGAAGATTCAAAGAGAGTGAGATGCCAGCTCCTTTCATTCAGTCAGTAGCTTCAATCATTTCTGGATGTTTTTCAATGGCAAAAATCAATGAATATTGTAAATGCACAAACAGTAATTTCTCCGCATTGCAAGGTGCAATTCTGAAATTTTTTGCTTTTTCCTGCTCCTCTTAGCATGATAAAGAAGATTCAAAGAGAGTGAGATGCCAGCTCCTTTCATTCAGTCAGTAGCTTCAATCATTTCTGGTATATGAATAACATGATGTTTTTCAATGGCAAAAATCAATGAATATTGTAAATGCACAAACAGTAATTTCTCCGCATTGCAAGGTGCAATTCTGAAATTTTTTGCTTTTTCCTGCTCCTCTTAGCATGATAAAGAAGATTCAAAGAGAGTGAGATGCCAGCTCCTTTCATTCAGTCAGTAGCTTCAATCATTTCTGGACGTTTTTCAATGGCAAAAATCAATGAATATTGTAAATGCACAAACAGTAATTTCTCCGCATTGCAAGATGCAATTCTGAAATTTTTTGCTTTTTCCTGCTCCTCTTAGCATGATAAAGAAGATTTAAAGAGAGTGAGATGCCAGCTCCTTTCATTCAGTCAGTAGCTTCAGTCATTTCTGGACGTTTTTCAATGGCAAAAATCAATGAATATTGTAAATGCACAAACAGTAATTTCTCCGCATTGCAAAGTGCAATTCTGAAATTTTTTGCTTTTTCCTGCTCCTCTTAGCATGATAAAGAAGATTCAAAGAGAGTGAGATGCCAGCTCCTTTCATTCAGTCAGTAGCTTCAAACATTTCTGGTATAAACATTTCTGGATGTTTTTCAATGGCAAAAATCAATGAATATTGTAAATGCACAAACAGTAATATCTCCACATTGCAAGGTGCAATGCTGAAATTTTTTGCTTTTTCCTGCTAATCCTAGGATGATAAAAAAGATTCAAATAGAGTGAGATGCCAGCTCCTTTCATTCAGTCAGTAGCTTCAAACATTTCTGGACGTTTTTCAATGGCAAAAATCAATGAATATTGTAAATGCACAAACAGTAATATCTCCACATTGCAAGGTGCAATTCTGAATTTTTTTGCTTTTTCCTGCTAATCCTAGCATGATAAAGAAGATTCAAAGAGAGTGAGATGTCAGCTCCTTTCATTCAGTCAGTAGCTTCAAACATTTCTGGTATATGAATAACATGATGTTTTCAATGGCAAAAATCAATGAATATTGTAAATGCACAAACAGTAATATCTCCACATTGCAAGGTGCAATTCTGAAATTTTTTGCTTTTTCCTGCTAATCCTAGCATGATAAAGAAGATTCAAAGAGAGTGAGATGCCAGCTCCTTTCATTCAGTCAGTAGCTTCAAACATTTCTGGACGTTTTTCAATGGCAAAAATCAATGAATATTGTAAATGCACAAACAGTAATATCTCCACATTGCAAGGTGCAATTCTGAAATTTTTTGCTTTTTCCTGCTAATCCTAGCATGATAAAGAAGATTCAAAGAGAGTGAGATGCCAGCTCCTTTCATTCAGTCAGTAGCTTCAAACATTTCTGGACGTTTTTCAATGGCAAAAATCAATGAATATTGTAAATGCACAAACAGTAATTTCTCCGCATTGCAAGGTGCAATTCTGAAATTTTTTGCTTTTTCCTGCTCCTCTTAGCATGATAAAGAAGATTCAAAGAGAGTGAGATGCCAGCTCCTTTCATTCAGTCAGTAGCTTCAATCATTTCTGGACGTTTTTCAATGGCAAAAATCAATGAATATTGTAAATGCACAAACAGTAATTTCTTCGCATTGCAAGGTGCAATTCTGAAATTTTTTGCTTTTTCCTGCTCCTCTTAGCATGATAATGAAGATTCAAAGAGAGTGAGATGCCAGCTCCTTTCATTCAGTCAGTAGCTTCAATCATTTCTGGTATATGAATAACATGATGTTTTTCAATGGCAAAAATCAATGAATATTGTAAATGCACAAACAGTAATTTCTCCGCATTGCAAGTTGCAATTCTGAAATTTTTTGCTTTTTCCTGCTCCTCTTAGCATGATAAAGAAGATTCAAAGAGAGTGAGATGCCAGCTCCTTTCATTCAGTCAGTAGCTTCAATCATTTCTGGACGTTTTTCAATGGCAAAAATCAATGAATATTGTAAATGCACAAACAGTAATTTCTCCGCATTGCAAGGTGCAATTCTGAAATTTTTTGCTTTTTCCTGCTCCTCTTAGCATGATAAAGAAGATTCAAAGAGAGTGAGATGCCAGCTCCTTTCATTCAGTCAGTAGCTTCAATCATTTCTGGACGTTTTTCAATGGCAAAAATCAATGAATATTGTAAATGCACAAACAGTAATTTCTCCGCATTGCAAGGTGCAATTCTGAAATTTTTTGCTTTTTCCTGCTCCTCTTAGCATGATAAAGAAGATTCAAAGAGAGTGAGATGCCAGCTCCTTTCATTCAGTCAGTAGCTTCAATCATTTCTGGACGTTTTTCAATGGCAAAAATCAATGAATATTGTAAATGCACAAACAGTAATTTCTCCGCATTGCAAGGTGCAATTCTGAAATTTTTTGCTTTTTCCTGCTCCTCTTAGCATGATAAAGAAGATTCAAAGAGAGTGAGATGCCAGCTCCTTTCATTCAGTCAGTAGCTTCAATCATTTCTGGTATATGAATAACATGATGTTTTTCAATGGCAAAAATCAATGAATATTGTAAATGCACAAACAGTAATTTCTCCGCATTGCAAGGTGCAATTCTGAAATTTTTTGCTTTTTCCTGCTCCTCTTAGCATGATAAAGAAGATTCAAAGAGCGTGAGATGCCAGCTCCTTTCATTCAGTCAGTAGCTTCAATCATTTCTGGATGTTTTTCAATGGCAAAAATCAATGAATATTGTAAATGCACAAACAGTAATTTCTCCGCATTGCAAGGTGCAATTCTGAAATTTTTTGCTTTTTCCTGCTCCTCTTAGCATGATAAAGAAGATTCAAAGAGAGTGAGATGCCAGCTCCTTTCATTCAGTCAGTAGCTTCAGTCATTTCTGGACGTTTTTCAATGGCAAAAATCAATGAATATTGTAAATGCACAAACAGTAATTTCTCCGCATTGCAAGGTGCAATTCTGAAATTTTTTGCTTTTTCCTGCTCCTCTTAGCATGATAAAGAAGATTCAAAGAGAGTGAGATGCCAGCTCCTTTCATTCAGTCAGTAGCTTCAAACATTTCTGGTATAAACATTTCTGGACGTTTTTCAATGGCAAAAATCAATGAATATTGTAAATGCACAAACAGTAATATCTCCACATTGCAAGGTGCAATTCTGAAATTTTTTGCTTTTTCCTGCTAATCCTAGCATGATAAAGAAGATTCAAATAGAGTGAGATGCCAGCTCCTTTCATTCAGTCAGTAGCTTCAAACATTTCTGGACGTTTTTCAATGTCAAAATTCAATGAATATTGTAAATGCACAAACAGTAATATCTCCACATTGCAAGGTGCAATTCTGAAATTTTTTGCTTTTTCCTGCTAATCCTAGCATGATAAAGAAGATTCAAAGAGAGTGAGATGCCAGCTCCTTTCATTCAGTCAGTAGCTTCAATCATTTCTGGACGTTTTTCAATGGCAAAAATCAATGAATATTGTAAATGCACAAACAGTAATTTCTCCGCATTGCAAGGTGCAATTCTGAAATTTTTTGCTTTTTCCTGCTCCTCTTAGCATGATAAAGAAGATTCAAAGAGAGTGAGATGCCAGCTCCTTTCATTCAGTCAGTAGCTTCAATCATTTCTGGACGTTTTTCAATGGCAAAAATCAATGAATATTGTAAATGCACAAACAGTAATTTCTCCGCATTGCAAGGTGCAATTCTGAAATTTTTTGCTTTTTCCTGCTCCTCTTAGCATGATAAAGAAGATTCAAAGAGAGTGAGATGCCAGCTCCTTTCATTCAGTCAGTAGCTTCAATCATTTCTGGTATATGAATAACATGATGTTTTTCAATGGCAAAAATCAATGAATATTGTAAATGCACAAACAGTAATTTCTCCGCATTGCAAGGTGCAATTCTGAAATTTTTTGCTTTTTCCTGCTCCTCTTAGCATGATAAAGAAGATTCAAAGAGAGTGAGATGCCAGCTCCTTTCATTCAGTCAGTAGCTTCAATCATTTCTGGACGTTTTTCAATGGCAAAAATCAATGAATATTGTAAATGCACAAACAGTAATTTCTCCGCATTGCAAGGTGCAATTCTGAAATTTTTTGCTTTTTCCTGCTCCTCTTAGCATGATAAAGAAGATTCTAAGAGAGTGAGATGCCAGCTCCTTTCATTCAGTCAGTAGCTTCAATCATTTCTGGACGTTTTTCAATGGCAAAAATCAATGAATATTGTAAATGCACAAACAGTAATTTCTCCGCATTGCAAGGTGCAATTCTGAATTTTTTTGCTTTTTCCTGATCCTCTTAGCATGATAAAGAAGATTCAAAGAGAGTGAGATGCCAGTTCCTTTCATTCAGTCAGTAGCTTCAATCATTTCTGGTATATGAATAACATGATGTTTTTCAATGGCAAAAATCAATGAATATTGTAAATGCACAAACAGTAATTTCTCCGCATTGCAAGGTGCAATTCTGAAATTTTTTGCTTTTTCCTGCTCCTCTTAGCATGATAAAGAAGATTCAAAGAGAGTGAGATGCCAGCTCCTTTCATTCAGTCAGTAGCTTCAAACATTTCTGGTATATGAATAACATGATGTTTTTCAATGGCAAAAATCAATGAATATTGTAAATGCACAAACAGTAATTTCTCCGCATTGCAAGGTGCAATTCTGAAATTTTTTGCTTTTTCCTGCTCCTCTTAGCATGATAAAGAAGATTCAAAGAGAGTGAGATGCCAGCTCCTTTCATTCAGTCAGTAGCTTCAATCATTTCTGGACGTTTTTCAATGGCAAAAATCAATGAATATTGTAAATGCACAAACAGTAATTTCTCCGCATTGCAAGGTGCAATTCTGAATTTTTTTGCTTTTTCCTGATCCTCTTAGCATGATAAAGAAGATTCAAAGAGAGTGAGATGCCAGTTCCTTTCATTCAGTCAGTAGCTTCAATCATTTCTGGTATATGAATAACATGATGTTTTTCAATGGCAAAAATCAATGAATATTGTAAATGCACAAACAGTAATTTCTCCGCATTGCAAGGTGCAATTCTGAAATTTTTTGCTTTTTCCTGCTCCTCTTAGCATGATAAAGAAGATTCAAAGAGAGTGAGATGCCAGCTCCTTTCATTCAGTCAGTAGCTTCAAACATTTCTGGTATATGAATAACATGATGTTTTTCAATGGCAAAAATCAATGAATATTGTAAATGCACAAACAGTAATTTCTCCGCATTGCAAGGTGCAATTCTGAAATTTTTTGCTTTTTCCTGCTCCTCTTAGCATGATAAAGAAGATTCAAAGAGAGTGAGATGCCAGCTCCTTTCATTCAGTCAGTAGCTTCAATCATTTCTGGACGTTTTTCAATGGCAAAAATCAATGAATATTGTAAATGCACAAACAGTAATTTCTCCGCATTGCAAGGTGCAATTCTGAAATTTTTTGCTTTTTCCTGCTCCTCTTAGCATGATAAAGAAGATTCAAAGAGAGTGAGATGCCAGCTCCTTTCATTCAGTCAGTAGCTTCAAACATTTCTGGTATAAACATTTCTGGACGTTTTTCAATGGCAAAAATCAATGAATATTGTAAATGCACAAACAGTAATATCTCCACATTGCAAGGTGCAATTCTGAAATTTTTTGCTTTTTCCTGCTAATCCTAGCATGATAAAGAAGATTCAAATAGAGTGAGATGCCAGCTCCTTTCATTCAGTCAGTAGCTTCAAACATTTCTGGACGTTTTTCAATGTCAAAATTCAATGAATATTGTAAATGCACAAACAGTAATATCTCCACATTGCAAGGTGCAATTCTGAAATTTTTTGCTTTTTCCTGCTAATCCTAGCATGATAAAGAAGATTCAAAGAGAGTGAGATGCCAGCTCCTTTCATTCAGTCAGTAGCTTCAATCATTTCTGGACGTTTTTCAATGGCAAAAATCAATGAATATTGTAAATGCACAAACAGTAATTTCTCCGCATTGCAAGGTGCAATTCTGAAATTTTTTGCTTTTTCCTGCTCCTCTTAGCATGATAAAGAAGATTCAAAGAGAGTGAGATGCCAGCTCCTTTCATTCAGTCAGTAGCTTCAATCATTTCTGGACGTTTTTCAATGGCAAAAATCAATGAATATTGTAAATGCACAAACAGTAATTTCTCCGCATTGCAAGGTGCAATTCTGAAATTTTTTGCTTTTTCCTGCTCCTCTTAGCATGATAAAGAAGATTCAAAGAGAGTGAGATGCCAGCTCCTTTCATTCAGTCAGTAGCTTCAATCATTTCTGGTATATGAATAACATGATGTTTTTCAATGGCAAAAATCAATGAATATTGTAAATGCACAAACAGTAATTTCTCCGCATTGCAAGGTGCAATTCTGAAATTTTTTGCTTTTTCCTGCTCCTCTTAGCATGATAAAGAAGATTCAAAGAGAGTGAGATGCCAGCTCCTTTCATTCAGTCAGTAGCTTCAATCATTTCTGGACGTTTTTCAATGGCAAAAATCAATGAATATTGTAAATGCACAAACAGTAATTTCTCCGCATTGCAAGGTGCAATTCTGAAATTTTTTGCTTTTTCCTGCTCCTCTTAGCATGATAAAGAAGATTCTAAGAGAGTGAGATGCCAGCTCCTTTCATTCAGTCAGTAGCTTCAATCATTTCTGGACGTTTTTCAATGGCAAAAATCAATGAATATTGTAAATGCACAAACAGTAATTTCTCCGCATTGCAAGGTGCAATTCTGAATTTTTTTGCTTTTTCCTGATCCTCTTAGCATGATAAAGAAGATTCAAAGAGAGTGAGATGCCAGTTCCTTTCATTCAGTCAGTAGCTTCAATCATTTCTGGTATATGAATAACATGATGTTTTTCAATGGCAAAAATCAATGAATTTTGTAAATGCACAAACAGTAATTTCTCCGCATTGCAAGGTGCAATTCTGAAATTTTTTGCTTTTTCCTGCTCCTCTTAGCATGATAAAGAAGATTCAAAGAGAGTGAGATGCCAGCTCCTTTCATTCAGTCAGTAGCTTCAAACATTTCTGGTATATGAATAACATGATGTTTTTCAATGGCAAAAATCAATGAATATTGTAAATGCACAAACAGTAATTTCTCCGCATTGCAAGGTGCAATTCTGAAATTTTTTGCTTTTTCCTGCTCCTCTTAGCATGATAAAGAAGATTCAAAGAGAGTGAGATGCCAGCTCCTTTCATTCAGTCAGTAGCTTCAATCATTTCTGGACGTTTTTCAATGGCAAAAATCAATGAATATTGTAAATGCACAAACAGTAATTTCTCCGCATTGCAAGGTGCAATTCTGAAATTTTTTGCTTTTTCCTGCTCCTCTTAGCATGATAAAGAAGATTCAAAGAGAGTGAGATGCCAGCTCCTTTCATTCAGTCAGTAGCTTCAGTCATTTCTGGACGTTTTTCAATGGCAAAAATCAATGAATATTGTAAATGCACAAACAGTAATTTCTCCGCATTGCAAGGTGCAATTCTGAAATTTTTTGCTTTTTCCTGCTCCTCTTAGCATGATAAAGAAGATTCAAAGAGAGTGAGATGCCAGCTCCTTTCATTCAGTCAGTAGCTTCAAACATTTCTGGTATAAACATTTCTGGACGTTTTTCAATGGCAAAAATCAATGAATATTGTAAATGCACAAACAGTAATATCTGCACATTGCAAGGTGCAATTCTGAAATTTTTTGCTTTTTCCTGCTAATCCTAGCATGATAAAGAAGATTCAAATAGAGTGAGATGCCAGCTCCTTTCATTCAGTCAGTAGCTTCAAACATTTCTGGACGTTTTTCAATGGCAAAATTCAATGAATATTGTAAATGCACAAACAGTAATATCTCCACATTGCAAGGTGCAATTCTGAAATTTTTTGCTTTTTCCTGCTAATCCTAGCATGATAAAGAAGATTCAAAGAGAGTGAGATGCCAGCTCCTTTCATTCAGTCAGTAGCTTCAATCATTTCTGGACGTTTTTCAATGGCAAAAATCAATGAATATTGTAAATGCACAAACAGTAATTTCTCCGCATTGCAAGGTGCAATTCTGAAATTTTTTGCTTTTTCCTGCTCCTCTTAGCATGATAAAGAAGATTCAAAGAGAGTGAGATGCCAGCTCCTTTCATTCAGTCAGTAGCTTCAATCATTTCTGGACGTTTTTCAATGGCAAAAATCAATGAATATTGTAAATGCACAAACAGTAATTTCTCCGCATTGCAAGGTGCAATTCTGAAATTTTTTGCTTTTTCCTGCTCCTCTTAGCATGATAAAGAAGATTCAAAGAGAGTGAGATGCCAGCTCCTTTCATTCAGTCAGTAGCTTCAATCATTTCTGGTATATGAATAACATGATGTTTTTCAATGGCAAAAATCAATGAATATTGTAAATGCACAAACAGTAATTTCTCCGCATTGCAAGGTGCAATTCTGAAATTTTTTGCTTTTTCCTGCTCCTCTTAGCATGATAAAGAAGATTCAAAGAGAGTGAGATGCCAGCTCCTTTCATTCAGTCAGTAGCTTCAATCATTTCTGGACGTTTTTCAATGGCAAAAATCAATGAATATTGTAAATGCACAAACAGTAATTTCTCCGCATTGCAAGGTGCAATTCTGAAATTTTTTGCTTTTTCCTGCTCCTCTTAGCATGATAAAGAAGATTCAAAGAGAGTGAGATGCCAGCTCCTTTCATTCAGTCAGTAGCTTCAGTCATTTCTGGACGTTTTTCAATGGCAAAAATCAATGAATATTGTAAATGCACAAACAGTAATTTCTCCGCATTGCAAGGTGCAATTCTGAAATTTTTTGCTTTTTCCTGCTCCTCTTAGCATGATAAAGAAGATTCAAAGAGAGTGAGATGCCAGCTCCTTTCATTCAGTCAGTAGCTTCAATCATTTCTGGGCGTTTTTCAATGGCAAAAATCAATGAATATTGTAAATGCACAAACAGTAATTTCTCCGCATTGCAAGGTGCAATTCTGAAATTTTTTGCTTTTTCCTGCTCCTCTTAGCATGATAAAGAAGATTCAAAGAGAGTGAGATGCCAGCTCCTTTCATTCAGTCAGTAGCTTCAATCATTAATGGACATTTTTCAATGGCAAAAATCAATGAATATTGTAAATGCACAAACAGTAATTTCTCCGCATTGCAAATTGCAATTCTGAAATTTTTTGCTTTTTCCTGCTCCTCTTAGCATGATAAAGAAGATTCAAAGAGAGTGAGATGCCAGCTCCTTTCATTCAGTCAGTAGCTTCAATCATTTCTGGACGTTTTTCAATGGCAAAAATCAATGAATATTGTAAATGCACAAACAGTAATTTCTCCGCATTGCAAGGTGCAATTCTGAAATTTTTTGCTTTTTCCTGCTCCTCTTAGCATGATAAAGAAGATTCAAAGAGAATGAGATGCCAGCTCCTTTCATTCAGTCAGTAGCTTCAATCATTTCTGGTATATGAATAACATGATGTTTTTCAATGGCAAAAATCAATGAATATTGTAAATGCACAAACAGTAATTTCTCCGCATTGCAAGGTGCAATTCTGAAATTTTTTGCTTTTTCATGCTCCTCTTAGCATGATAAAGAAGATTCAAAGAGAGTGAGATGCCAGCTCCTTTCATTCAGTCAGTAGCTTCAATCATTTCTGGATGTTTTTCAATGGCAAAAATCAATGAATATTGTAAATGCACAAACAGTAATTTCTCCGCATTGCAAGGTGCAATTCTGAAATTTTTTGCTTTTTCCTGCTCCTCTTAGCATGATAAAGAAGATTCAGAGAGTGAGATGCCAGCTCCTTTCATTCAGTCAGTAGCTTCAGTCATTTGTGGACGTTTTTCAATGGCAAAAATCAATGAATATTGTAAATGCACAAACAGTAATTTCTCCGCATTGCAAGGTGCAATTTTGAAATTTTTTGCTTTTTCCTGCTCCTCTTAGCATGATAAAGAAGATTCAAAGAGAGTGAGATGCCAGCTCCTTTCATTCAGTCAGTAGCTTCAAACATTTCTGGTATAAACATTTCTGGACGTTTTTCAATGGCAAAAATCAATGAATATTGTAAATGCACAAACAGTAATATCTCCACATTGCAAGGTGCAATTCTGAAATTTTTTGCTTTTTCCTGCTCCTCTTAGCATGATAAAGAAGATTCAAAGAGAGTGAGATGCCAGCTCCTTTCATTCAGTCAGTAGCTTCAATCATTTCTGGACGTTTTTCAATGGCAAAAATCAATGAATATTGTAAATGCACAAACAGTAATTTCTCCGCATTGCAAGGTGCAATTCTGAAATTTTTTGCTTTTTCCTGCTCCTCTTAGCATGATAAAGAAGATTCAAAGAGAGTGAGATGCCAGCTCCTTTCATTCAGTCAGTAGCTTCAATCATTTCTGGTATATGAATAACATGATGTTTTTCAATGGCAAAAATCAATGAATATTGTAAATGCACAAACAGTAATTTCTCCGCATTGCAAGGTGCAATTCTGAAATTTTTTGCTTTTTCCTGCTCCTCTTAGCATGATAAAGAAGATTCAAAGAGAGTGAGATGCCAGCTCTTTTCATTCAGTCAGTAGCTTCAATCATTTCTGGACGTTTTTCAATGGCAAAAATCAATGAATATTGTAAATGCACAAACAGTAATTTCTCCGCATTGCAAGGTGCAATTCTGAAATTTTTTGCTTTTTCCTGCTCCTCTTAGCATGATAAAGAAGATTCAAAGAGTGTGAGATGCCAGCTCCTTTCATTCAGTCAGTAGCTTCAGTCATTTCTGGACGTTTTTCAATGGCAAAAATCAATGAATATTGTAAATGCACAAACAGTAATTTCTCCGCATTGCAAGGTGCAATTCTGAAATTCTTTGCTTTTTCCTGCTCCTCTTAGCATGATAAAGAAGATTCAAAGAGAGTGAGATGCCAGCTCCTTTCATTCAGTCAGTAGCTTCAAACATTTCTGGTATAAACATTTCTGGACGTTTTTCAATGGCAAAAATCAATGAATATTGTAAATGCACAAACAGTAATATCTCCACATTGCAAGGTGCAATTCTGAAATTTTTTGCTTTTTCCTGCTAATCCTAGCATGATAAAGAAGATTCAAATAGAGTGAGATGCCAGCTCCTTTCATTCAGTCAGTAGCTTCAAACATTTCTGGACGTTTTTCAATGGCAAAAATCAATGAATATTGTAAATGCACAAACAGTAATATCTCCACATTGCAAGGTTCAATTCTGAAATTTTTTGCTTTTTCCTGCTAATCCTAGCATGATAAAGAAGATTCAAAGAGAATGAGATGCCAGCTCCTTTCATTCAGTCAGTAGCTTCAAACATTTCTGGTATATGAATAACATGATGTTTTTCAAAGGCAAAAATCAATGAATATTGTAAATGCACAAACAGTAATATCTCCATATTGCAAGGTGCAATTCTGAAATTTTTTGCTTTTTCCTGCTAATCCTAGCATGATAAAGAAGATTCAAAGAGAGTGAGATGCCAGCTCCTTTCATTCAGTCAGTAGCTTCAAACATTTCTGGACGTTTTTCAATGGCAAAAATCAATGAATATTGTAAATGCACAAACAGTAATATCTCCACATTGCAAGGTGCAATTCTGAAATTTTTTGCTTTTTCCTGCTACTCCTGGCATGATAAAGAAGATTCAAAGAGAGTGAGATGCCAGCTCCTTTCATTCAGTCAGTAGCTTCAAACATTTCTGGACGTTTTTCAATGGCAAAAATCAATGAATATTGTAAATGCACAAACAGTAATATCTCCACATTGCAAGGTGCAATTCTGAAATTTTTTGCTTTTTCCTGCTAATCCTAGCATGATAAAGAAGATTCAAAGAGAGTGAGATGCCAGCTCCTTTCATTCAGTCAGTAGCTTCAAACATTTCTGGACGTTTTTCAATGGCAAAAATCTATGAATATTGTAAATGCACAAACAGTAATTTCTCCGCATTGCAAGGTGCAATTCTGAAATTTTTTGCTTTTTCCTGCTCCTCTTAGCATGATAAAGATTCAAAGAGAGTGAGATGCCAGCTCCTTTCATTCAGTCAGTAGCTTCAATCATTTCTGGACGTTTTTCAATGGCAAAAATCAATGAATATTGTAAATGCACAAGCAGTAATTTCTCCGCATTGCAAGGTGCAATTCTGAAATTTTTTGCTTTTTCCTGCTCCTCTTAGCATGATAAAGAAGATTCAAAGAGAGTGAGATGCCAGCTCCTTTCATTCAGTCAGTAGCTTCAATCATTTCTGGACGTTTTTCAATGGCAAAAATCAATGAATATTGTAAATGCACAAACAGTAATTTCTCCGCATTGCAAGGTGCAATTCTGAAATTTTTTGCTTTTTCCTGCTCCTCTTAGCATGAAAAAGAAGATTCAAAGAGAATGAGATGCCCGCTCCTTTCATTCAGTCAGTAGCTTCAATCATTTCTGGTATATGAATAACATGATGTTTTTCAATGGCAAAAATCAATGAATATTGTAAATGCACAAACAGTAATTTCTCCGCATTGCAAGGTGCAATTCTGAATTTTTTTGCTTTTTCCTGCTCCTCTTAGCATGATAAAGAAGATTCAAAGAGAGTGAGATGCCAGCTCCTTTCATTCAGTCAGTAGCTTCAATCATTTCTGGACGTTTTTCAATGGCAAAAATCAATGAATATTGTAAATGCACAAACAGTAATTTCTCCGCATTGCAAGGTGCAATTCTGAAATTTTTTGCTTTTTCCTGCTCCTCTTAGCATGATAAAGAAGATTCAAAGAGAGTGAGATGCCAGCTCCTTTCATTCAGTCAGTAGCTTCAGTCATTTCTGGACGTTTTTCAATGGCAAAAATCAATGAATATTGTAAATGCACAAACAGTAATTTCTCCGCATTGCAAGGTGCAATTCTGAAATTTTTTGCTTTTTCCTGCTCCTCTTAGCATGATAAAGAAGATTCAAAGAGAGTGAGATGCCAGCTCCTTTCATTCAGTCAGTAGCTTCAATCATTTCTGGGCGTTTTTCAATGGCAAAAATCAATGAATATTGTAAATGCACAAACAGTAATTTCTCCGCATTGCAAGGTGCAATTCTGAAATTTTTTGCTTTTTCCTGCTCCTCTTAGCATGATAAAGAAGATTCAAAGAGAGTGAGATGCCAGCTCCTTTCATTCAGTCAGTAGCTTCAATCATTAATGGACATTTTTCAATGGCAAAAATCAATGAATATTGTAAATGCACAAACAGTAATTTCTCCGCATTGCAAATTGCAATTCTGAAATTTTTTGCTTTTTCCTGCTCCTCTTAGCATGATAAAGAAGATTCAAAGAGAGTGAGATGCCAGCTCCTTTCATTCAGTCAGTAGCTTCAATCATTTCTGGACGTTTTTCAATGGCAAAAATCAATGAATATTGTAAATGCACAAACAGTAATTTCTCCGCATTGCAAGGTGCAATTCTGAAATTTTTTGCTTTTTCCTGCTCCTCTTAGCATGATAAAGAAGATTCAAAGAGAATGAGATGCCAGCTCCTTTCATTCAGTCAGTAGCTTCAATCATTTCTGGTATATGAATAACATGATGTTTTTCAATGGCAAAAATCAATGAATATTGTAAATGCACAAACAGTAATTTCTCCGCATTGCAAGGTGCAATTCTGAAATTTTTTGCTTTTTCATGCTCC
Source organism: Phyllobates terribilis (assembly GCF_046119375.1). Taxonomy (NCBI): domain Eukaryota; kingdom Metazoa; phylum Chordata; class Amphibia; order Anura; family Dendrobatidae; genus Phyllobates; species Phyllobates terribilis. The sequence goes on along the minus strand of NW_027365038.1, from coordinate 91,724 downwards.
TCTTAGCATGATAAAGAAGATTCAAAGAGAGTGAGATGCCAGCTCCTTTCATTCAGTCAGTAGCTTCAATCATTTCTGGATGTTTTTCAATGGCAAAAATCAATGAATATTGTAAATGCACAAACAGTAATTTCTCCGCATTGCAAGGTGCAATTCTGAAATTTTTTGCTTTTTCCTGCTCCTCTTAGCATGATAAAGAAGATTCAGAGAGTGAGATGCCAGCTCCTTTCATTCAGTCAGTAGCTTCAGTCATTTGTGGACGTTTTTCAATGGCAAAAATCAATGAATATTGTAAATGCACAAACAGTAATTTCTCCGCATTGCAAGGTGCAATTTTGAAATTTTTTGCTTTTTCCTGCTCCTCTTAGCATGATAAAGAAGATTCAAAGAGAGTGAGATGCCAGCTCCTTTCATTCAGTCAGTAGCTTCAAACATTTCTGGTATAAACATTTCTGGACGTTTTTCAATGGCAAAAATCAATGAATATTGTAAATGCACAAACAGTAATATCTCCACATTGCAAGGTGCAATTCTGAAATTTTTTGCTTTTTCCTGCTCCTCTTAGCATGATAAAGAAGATTCAAAGAGAGTGAGATGCCAGCTCCTTTCATTCAGTCAGTAGCTTCAATCATTTCTGGACGTTTTTCAATGGCAAAAATCAATGAATATTGTAAATGCACAAACAGTAATTTCTCCGCATTGCAAGGTGCAATTCTGAAATTTTTTGCTTTTTCCTGCTCCTCTTAGCATGATAAAGAAGATTCAAAGAGAGTGAGATGCCAGCTCCTTTCATTCAGTCAGTAGCTTCAATCATTTCTGGTATATGAATAACATGATGTTTTTCAATGGCAAAAATCAATGAATATTGTAAATGCACAAACAGTAATTTCTCCGCATTGCAAGGTGCAATTCTGAAATTTTTTGCTTTTTCCTGCTCCTCTTAGCATGATAAAGAAGATTCAAAGAGAGTGAGATGCCAGCTCTTTTCATTCAGTCAGTAGCTTCAATCATTTCTGGACGTTTTTCAATGGCAAAAATCAATGAATATTGTAAATGCACAAACAGTAATTTCTCCGCATTGCAAGGTGCAATTCTGAAATTTTTTGCTTTTTCCTGCTCCTCTTAGCATGATAAAGAAGATTCAAAGAGTGTGAGATGCCAGCTCCTTTCATTCAGTCAGTAGCTTCAGTCATTTCTGGACGTTTTTCAATGGCAAAAATCAATGAATATTGTAAATGCACAAACAGTAATTTCTCCGCATTGCAAGGTGCAATTCTGAAATTCTTTGCTTTTTCCTGCTCCTCTTAGCATGATAAAGAAGATTCAAAGAGAGTGAGATGCCAGCTCCTTTCATTCAGTCAGTAGCTTCAAACATTTCTGGTATAAACATTTCTGGACGTTTTTCAATGGCAAAAATCAATGAATATTGTAAATGCACAAACAGTAATATCTCCACATTGCAAGGTGCAATTCTGAAATTTTTTGCTTTTTCCTGCTAATCCTAGCATGATAAAGAAGATTCAAATAGAGTGAGATGCCAGCTCCTTTCATTCAGTCAGTAGCTTCAAACATTTCTGGACGTTTTTCAATGGCAAAAATCAATGAATATTGTAAATGCACAAACAGTAATATCTCCACATTGCAAGGTTCAATTCTGAAATTTTTTGCTTTTTCCTGCTAATCCTAGCATGATAAAGAAGATTCAAAGAGAATGAGATGCCAGCTCCTTTCATTCAGTCAGTAGCTTCAAACATTTCTGGTATATGAATAACATGATGTTTTTCAAAGGCAAAAATCAATGAATATTGTAAATGCACAAACAGTAATATCTCCATATTGCAAGGTGCAATTCTGAAATTTTTTGCTTTTTCCTGCTAATCCTAGCATGATAAAGAAGATTCAAAGAGAGTGAGATGCCAGCTCCTTTCATTCAGTCAGTAGCTTCAAACATTTCTGGACGTTTTTCAATGGCAAAAATCAATGAATATTGTAAATGCACAAACAGTAATATCTCCACATTGCAAGGTGCAATTCTGAAATTTTTTGCTTTTTCCTGCTACTCCTGGCATGATAAAGAAGATTCAAAGAGAGTGAGATGCCAGCTCCTTTCATTCAGTCAGTAGCTTCAAACATTTCTGGACGTTTTTCAATGGCAAAAATCAATGAATATTGTAAATGCACAAACAGTAATATCTCCACATTGCAAGGTGCAATTCTGAAATTTTTTGCTTTTTCCTGCTAATCCTAGCATGATAAAGAAGATTCAAAGAGAGTGAGATGCCAGCTCCTTTCATTCAGTCAGTAGCTTCAAACATTTCTGGACGTTTTTCAATGGCAAAAATCTATGAATATTGTAAATGCACAAACAGTAATTTCTCCGCATTGCAAGGTGCAATTCTGAAATTTTTTGCTTTTTCCTGCTCCTCTTAGCATGATAAAGATTCAAAGAGAGTGAGATGCCAGCTCCTTTCATTCAGTCAGTAGCTTCAATCATTTCTGGACGTTTTTCAATGGCAAAAATCAATGAATATTGTAAATGCACAAGCAGTAATTTCTCCGCATTGCAAGGTGCAATTCTGAAATTTTTTGCTTTTTCCTGCTCCTCTTAGCATGATAAAGAAGATTCAAAGAGAGTGAGATGCCAGCTCCTTTCATTCAGTCAGTAGCTTCAAACATTTCTGGACGTTTTTCAATGGCAAAAATCAATGAATATTGTAAATGCACAAACAGTAATATCTCCACATTGCAAGGTTCAATTCTGAAATTTTTTGCTTTTTCCTGCTAATCCTAGCATGATAAAGAAGATTCAAAGAGAATGAGATGCCAGCTCCTTTCATTCAGTCAGTAGCTTCAAACATTTCTGGTATATGAATAACATGATGTTTTTCAAAGGCAAAAATCAATGAATATTGTAAATGCACAAACAGTAATATCTCCATATTGCAAGGTGCAATTCTGAAATTTTTTGCTTTTTCCTGCTAATCCTAGCATGATAAAGAAGATTCAAAGAGAGTGAGATGCCAGCTCCTTTCATTCAGTCAGTAGCTTCAAACATTTCTGGACGTTTTTCAATGGCAAAAATCAATGAATATTGTAAATGCACAAACAGTAATATCTCCACATTGCAAGGTGCAATTCTGAAATTTTTTGCTTTTTCCTGCTACTCCTGGCATGATAAAGAAGATTCAAAGAGAGTGAGATGCCAGCTCCTTTCATTCAGTCAGTAGCTTCAAACATTTCTGGACGTTTTTCAATGGCAAAAATCAATGAATATTGTAAATGCACAAACAGTAATATCTCCACATTGCAAGGTGCAATTCTGAAATTTTTTGCTTTTTCCTGCTAATCCTAGCATGATAAAGAAGATTCAAAGAGAGTGAGATGCCAGCTCCTTTCATTCAGTCAGTAGCTTCAAACATTTCTGGACGTTTTTCAATGGCAAAAATCTATGAATATTGTAAATGCACAAACAGTAATTTCTCCGCATTGCAAGGTGCAATTCTGAAATTTTTTGCTTTTTCCTGCTCCTCTTAGCATGATAAAGATTCAAAGAGAGTGAGATGCCAGCTCCTTTCATTCAGTCAGTAGCTTCAATCATTTCTGGACGTTTTTCAATGGCAAAAATCAATGAATATTGTAAATGCACAAGCAGTAATTTCTCCGCATTGCAAGGTGCAATTCTGAAATTTTTTGCTTTTTCCTGCTCCTCTTAGCATGATAAAGAAGATTCAAAGAGAGTGAGATGCCAGCTCCTTTCATTCAGTCAGTAGCTTCAATCATTTCTGGACGTTTTTCAATGGCAAAAATCAATGAATATTGTAAATGCACAAACAGTAATTTCTCCGCATTGCAAGGTGCAATTCTGAAATTTTTTGCTTTTTCCTGCTCCTCTTAGCATGAAAAAGAAGATTCAAAGAGAATGAGATGCCCGCTCCTTTCATTCAGTCAGTAGCTTCAATCATTTCTGGTATATGAATAACATGATGTTTTTCAATGGCAAAAATCAATGAATATTGTAAATGCACAAACAGTAATTTCTCCGCATTGCAAGGTGCAATTCTGAATTTTTTTGCTTTTTCCTGCTCCTCTTAGCATGATAAAGAAGATTCAAAGAGAGTGAGATGCCAGCTCCTTTCATTCAGTCAGTAGCTTCAATCATTTCTGGACGTTTTTCAATGGCAAAAATCAATGAATATTGTAAATGCACAAACAGTAATTTCTCCGCATTGCAAGGTGCAATTCTGAAATTTTTTGCTTTTTCCTGCTCCTCTTAGCATGATAAAGAAGATGCAAAGAGAGTGAGATGCCAGCTCCTTTCATTCAGTCAGTAGCTTCAAACATTTCTGGTATATGAATAACATGATGTTTTTCAATGGCAAAAATCAATGAATATTGTAAATGCACAAACAGTAATTTCTCAGCATTGCAAGGTGCAATTCTCAAATTTTTTGCTTTTTCCTGCTCCTCTTAGCATGATAAAGAAGATTCAAAGAGAGTGAGATGCCAGCTCCTTTCATTCAGTCAGTAGCTTCAATCTTTTCTGGACGTTTTTCAATGGCAAAAATCAATGAATATTGTAAATGCACAAACAGTAATTTCTCCGCATTGCAAGGTGCAATTCTGAAATTTTTTGCTTTTTCCTGCTCCTCTTAGCATGATAAAGAAGATTCAAAGAGAGTGAGATGCCAGCTCCTTTCATTCAGTCAGTAGCTTCAATCATTTCTGGTATATGAATAACATGATGTTTTTCAATGGCAAAAATCAATGAATATTGTAAATGCACAAACAGTAATTTCTCCGCATTGCAAGGTGCAATTCTGAAATTTTTTGCTTTTTCCTGCTCCTCTTAGCATGGTAAAGAAGATTCAAAGAGAGTGAGATGCCAGCTCCTTTCATTCAGTCAGTAGCTTCAATCATTTCTGGACGTTTTTCAATGGCAAAAATCAATGAATATTGTAAATGCACAAACAGTAATTTCTCCGCATTGCAAGGTGCAATTCTGAAATTTTTTGCTTTTTCCTGCTCCTCTTAGCATGATAAAGAAGATTCAAAGAGAGTGAGATGCCAGCTCCTTTCATTCAGTCAGTAGCTTCAATCATTTCTGGGTATGAATAACATGATGTTTTTCAATGGCAAAAATCAATGAATATTGTAAATGCACAAACAGTAATTTCTCCACATTGCAAGGTGCAATTCTGAAATTTTTTGCTTTTTCCTGCTCCTCTTAGCATGATAAAGAAGATTCAAAGAGAGTGAGATGCCAGCTCCTTTCATTCAGTCAGTAGCTTCAATCATTTCTGGACGTTTTTCAATGGCAAAAATCAATGAATATTGTAAATGCACAAACAGTAATTTCTCCGCATTGCAAGGTGCAATTCTGAAATTTTTTGCTTTTTCCTGCTCCTCTTAGCATGATAAAGAAGATTCAAAGAGAGTGAGATGCCAGCTCCTTTCATTCAGTCAGTAGCTTCAATCATTTCTGGACGTTTTTCAATGGCAAAAATCAATGAATATTGAAAATGCACAAACAGTAATTTCTCCGCATTGCAAGGTGCAATTCTGAATTTTTTTGCTTTTTCCTGCTCCTCTTAGCATGATAAAGAAGATTCAAAGAGAGTGAGATGCCAGCTCCTTTCATTCAGTCAGTAACTTCAAACATTTCTGGTATAAACATTTCTGGACGTTTTTCAATGGCAAAAATCAATGAATATTGTAAATGCACAAACAGTAATATCTCCACATTGCAAGGTGCAATTCTGAAATTTTTTGCTTTTTCCTGCTAATCCTAGCATGATAAAGAATATTCAAATAGAGTGAGATGCCAGCTCCTTTCATTCAGTCAGTAGCTTCAAACATTTCTGGACGTTTTTCAATGGCAAAAATCAATGAATATTGTAAATGCACAAACAGTAATATCTCCACATTGCAAGGTGCAATTCTGAAATTTTTTGCTTTTTCCTGCTAATCCTAGCATGATAAAGAAGATTCAAAGAGAGTGAGATGCCAGGTCCTTTCATTCAGTCAGTAGCCTCAAACATTTCTGGTATATGAATAACATGATGTTTTTTAATGGCAAAAATCAATGAATATTGTAAATGCACAAACAGTAATATCTCCACATTGCAAGGTGCAATTCTGAAATTTTTTGCTTTTTCCTGCTAATCCTAGCATGATAAAGAAGATTCAAAGAGAGTGAGATGCCAGCTCCTTTCATTCAGTCAGTAGCTTCAAACATTTCTGGACGTTTTTCAATGGCAAAAATCAATGAATATTGTAAATGCACAAACAGTAATATCTCCACATTGCAAGGTGCAATTCTGAAATTTTTTGCTTTTTCCTGCTACTCCTAGCATGATAAAGAAGATTCAAAGAGAGTGAGATGCCAGCTCCTTTCATTCAGTCAGTAGCTTCAAACATTTCTGTACGTTTTTCAATGGCAAAAATCAATGAATATTGTAAATGCACAAACAGTAATATCTCCACATTGCAAGGTGCAATTCTGAAATTTTTTGCTTTTTCCTGCTAATCCTAGCATGATAAAGAAGATTCAAAGAGAGTGAGATGCCAGCTCCTTTCATTCAGTCAGTAGCTTCAAACATTTCTGGACGTTTTTCAATGGCAAAAATCAATGAATATTGTAAATGCACAAACAGTAATATCTCCACATTGCAAGGTGCAATTCTGAAATTTTTTGCTTTTTCCTGCTAATCCTAGCATGATAAAGAAGATTCAAAGAGAGTGAGATGCCAGCTCCTTTCATTCAGTCAGTAGCTTCAATCATTTCTGGACGTTTTTCAATGGCAAAAATCAATGAATATTGTAAATGCACAAACAGTAATTTCTCCGCATTGCAACGTGCAATTCTGAAATTTTTTGCTTTTTCCTGCTCCTCTTAGCATGATAAAGAAGATTCAAAGAGAGTGAGATGCCCGCTCCTTTCATTCAGTCAGTAGCTTCAATCATTTCTGGTATATGAATAACATGATGTTTTTCAATGGCAAAAATCAATGAATATTGTAAATGCACAAAGAGTAATTTCTCCGCATTGCAAGGTGCAATTCTGAATTTTTTTGCTTTTTCCTGCTCCTCTTAGCATGATAAAGAAGATTCAAAGAGAGTGAGATGCCAGCTCCTTTCATTCAGTCAGTAGCTTCAATCATTTCTGGACGTTTTTCAATGGCAAAAATCAATGAATATTGTAAATGCACAAACAGTAATTTCTCCGCATTGCAAGGTGCAATTCTGAAATTTTTTGCTTTTTCCTGCTCCTCTTAGCATGATAAAGAAGATTCAAAGAGAGTGAGATGCCAGCTCCTTTCATTCAGTCAGTAGCTTCAAACATTTCTGGTATATGAATAACATGATGTTTTTCAATGGCAAAAATCAATGAATATTGTAAATGCACAAACAGTAATTTCTCCGCATTGCAAGGTGCAATTCTGAAATTTTTTGCTTTTTCCTGCTCCTCTTAGCATGATAAAGAAGATTCAAAGAGAGTGAGATGCCAGCTCCTTTCATTCAGTCAGTAGCTTCAATCTTTTCTGGACGTTTTTCAATGGCAAAAATCAATGAATATTGTATATGCACAAACAGTAATTTCTCCGCATTGTAAGGTGGAATTCTGAAATTTTTTGCTTTTTCCTGCTCCTCTTAGCATGATAAAGAAGATTCAAAGATAGTGAGATGCCAGCTTCTTTCATTCAGTCAGTAGCTTCAAACATTTCTGGTAAATGAATAACATGATGTTTTTCAATGGCAAAAATCAATGAATATTGTAAATGCACAAAGAGTAATTTCTCCGCATTGCAAGGTGCAATTCTGAAATTTTTTGCTTTTTCCTGCTCCTCTTAGCATGATAAAGAAGACTCAAAGAGAGTTACATGCCAGCTCCTTTCATTCAGTCAGTAGCTTCAATCATTTCTGGACGTTTTTCAATGGCAAAAATCAATGAATATTGTAAATGCACAAACAGTAATTTCTCCGCATTGCAAGGTGCAATTCTGAAATTTTTTGCTTTTTCCTGCTCCTCTTAGCATGATAAAGAAGATTCAAAGAGAGTGAGATGCCAGCTCCTTTCATTCAGTCAGTAGCTTCAATCATTTCTGGTATATGAATAACATGATGTTTTTCAATGGCAAAAATCAATGAATATTGTAAATGCACAAACAGTAATTTCTCCGCATTGCAAGGTGCAATTCTGAAATTTTTTGCTTTTTCCTGCTCCTCTTAGCATGGTAAAGAAGATTCAAAGAGAGTGAGATGCCAGCTCCTTTCATTCAGTCAGTAGCTTCAATCATTTCTGGGTATGAATAACATGATGTTTTTCAATGGCAAAAATCAATGAATATTGTAAATGCACAAACAGTAATTTCTCCACATTGCAAGGTGCAATTCTGAAATTTTTTGCTTTTTCCTGCTCCTCTTAGCATGATAAAGAAGATTCAAAGAGAGTGAGATGCCAGCTCCTTTCATTCAGTCAGTAGCTTCAATCATTTCTGGACGTTTTTCAATGGCAAAAATCAATGAATATTGTAAATGCACAAACAGTAATTTCTCCGCATTGCAAGGTGCAATTCTGAAATTTTTTGCTTTTTCCTGCTCCTCTTAGCATGATAAAGAAGATTCAAAGAGAGTGAGATGCCAGCTCCTTTCATTCAGTCAGTAGCTTCAATCATTTCTGGACGTTTTTCAATGGCAAAAATCAATGAATATTGAAAATGCACAAACAGTAATTTCTCCGCATTGCAAGGTGCAATTCTGAATTTTTTTGCTTTTTCCTGCTCCTCTTAGCATGATAAAGAAGATTCAAAGAGAGTGAGATGCCAGCTCCTTTCATTCAGTCAGTAACTTCAAACATTTCTGGTATAAACATTTCTGGACGTTTTTCAATGGCAAAAATCAATGAATATTGTAAATGCACAAACAGTAATATCTCCACATTGCAAGGTGCAATTCTGAAATTTTTTGCTTTTTCCTGCTAATCCTAGCATGATAAAGAATATTCAAATAGAGTGAGATGCCAGCTCCTTTCATTCAGTCAGTAGCTTCAAACATTTCTGGACGTTTTTCAATGGCAAAAATCAATGAATATTGTAAATGCACAAACAGTAATATCTCCACATTGCAAGGTGCAATTCTGAAATTTTTTGCTTTTTCCTGCTAATCCTAGCATGATAAAGAAGATTCAAAGAGAGTGAGATGCCAGGTCCTTTCATTCAGTCAGTAGCCTCAAACATTTCTGGTATATGAATAACATGATGTTTTTTAATGGCAAAAATCAATGAATATTGTAAATGCACAAACAGTAATATCTCCACATTGCAAGGTGCAATTCTGAAATTTTTTGCTTTTTCCTGCTAATCCTAGCATGATAAAGAAGATTCAAAGAGAGTGAGATGCCAGCTCCTTTCATTCAGTCAGTAGCTTCAAACATTTCTGGACGTTTTTCAATGGCAAAAATCAATGAATATTGTAAATGCACAAACAGTAATATCTCCACATTGCAAGGTGCAATTCTGAAATTTTTTGCTTTTTCCTGCTACTCCTAGCATGATAAAGAAGATTCAAAGAGAGTGAGATGCCAGCTCCTTTCATTCAGTCAGTAGCTTCAATCATTTCTGGACGTTTTTCAATGGCAAAAATCAATGAATATTGTAAATGCACAAACAGTAATTTCTCCGCATTGCAACGTGCAATTCTGAAATTTTTTGCTTTTTCCTGCTCCTCTTAGCATGATAAAGAAGATTCAAAGAGAGTGAGATGCCCGCTCCTTTCATTCAGTCAGTAGCTTCAATCATTTCTGGTATATGAATAACATGATGTTTTTCAATGGCAAAAATCAATGAATATTGTAAATGCACAAAGAGTAATTTCTCCGCATTGCAAGGTGCAATTCTGAATTTTTTTGCTTTTTCCTGCTCCTCTTAGCATGATAAAGAAGATTCAAAGAGAGTGAGATGCCAGCTCCTTTCATTCAGTCAGTAGCTTCAATCATTTCTGGACGTTTTTCAATGGCAAAAATCAATGAATATTGTAAATGCACAAACAGTAATTTCTCCGCATTGCAAGGTGCAATTCTGAAATTTTTTGCTTTTTCCTGCTCCTCTTAGCATGATAAAGAAGATTCAAAGAGAGTGAGATGCCAGCTCCTTTCATTCAGTCAGTAGCTTCAAACATTTCTGGTATATGAATAACATGATGTTTTTCAATGGCAAAAATCAATGAATATTGTAAATGCACAAACAGTAATTTCTCCGCATTGCAAGGTGCAATTCTGAAATTTTTTGCTTTTTCCTGCTCCTCTTAGCATGATAAAGAAGATTCAAAGAGAGTGAGATGCCAGCTCCTTTCATTCAGTCAGTAGCTTCAATCTTTTCTGGACGTTTTTCAATGGCAAAAATCAATGAATATTGTATATGCACAAACAGTAATTTCTCCGCATTGTAAGGTGGAATTCTGAAATTTTTTGCTTTTTCCTGCTCCTCTTAGCATGATAAAGAAGATTCAAAGATAGTGAGATGCCAGCTTCTTTCATTCAGTCAGTAGCTTCAAACATTTCTGGTAAATGAATAACATGATGTTTTTCAATGGCAAAAATCAATGAATATTGTAAATGCACAAAGAGTAATTTCTCCGCATTGCAAGGTGCAATTCTGAAATTTTTTGCTTTTTCCTGCTCCTCTTAGCATGATAAAGAAGACTCAAAGAGAGTTACATGCCAGCTCCTTTCATTCAGTCAGTAGCTTCAATCATTTCTGGACGTTTTTCAATGGCAAAAATCAATGAATATTGTAAATGCACAAACAGTAATTTCTCCGCATTGCAAGGTGCAATTCTGAAATTTTTTGCTTTTTCCTGCTCCTCTTAGCATGATAAAGAAGATTCAAAGAGATTGAGATGCCAGCTCCTTTCATTCAGTCAGTAGCTTCAATCAGTTCTGGACGTTTTTCAATGGCAATAATCAATGAATATTGTAAATGCACAAACAGTAATTTCTCCGCATTGCATGGTGCAATTCTGAAATTTTTTGCTTTTTCCTGCTCCTCTTAGCATGATAAAGAAGATTCAAAGAGAGTGAGATGCCAGCTCCTTTCATTCAGTCAGTAGCTTCAATCATTTCTGGTATATGAATAACATGATGTTTTTCAATGGCAAAAATCAATGAATATTGTAAATGCACAAACAGTAATTTCTCCGCATTGCAAGGTGCAATTCTGAAATTTTTTGCTTTTTCCTGCTCCTCTTAGCATGGTAAAGAAGATTCAAAGAGAGTGAGATGCCAGCTCCTTTCATTCAGTCAGTAGCTTCAATCATTTCTGGACGTGTTTCAATGGCAAAAATCAATGAATATTGTAAATGCACAAACAGTAATTTCTCCGCATTGCAAGGTGCAATTCTGAAATTTTTTGCTTTTTCCTGCTCCTCTTAGCATGATAAAGAAGATTCAAAGAGAGTGAGATGCCAGCTCCTTTCATTCAGTCAGTAGCTTCAATCATTTCTGGACGTTTTTCAATGGCAAAAATCAATGAATATTGTAAATGCACAAACAGTAATTTCTCCGCATTGCAAGGTGCAATTCTGAAATGTTTTGCTTTTTCCTGCTCCTCTTAGCATGATAAAGAAGATTCAAAGAGAGTGAGATGCCAGCTCCTTTCATTCAGTCAGTAGCTTCAATCATTTCTGGGTATGAATAACATGATGTTTTTCAATGGCAAAAATCAATGAATATTGTAAATGCACAAACAGTAATTTCTCCACATTGCAAGGTGCAATTCTGAAATTTTTTGCTTTTTCCTGCTCCTCTTAGCATGATAAAGAAGATTCAAAGAGAGTGAGATGCCAGCTCCTTTCATTCAGTCAGTAGCTTCAATCATTTCTGGACGTTTTTCAATGGCAAAAATCAATGAATATTGTAAATGCACAAACAGTAATTTCTCCGCATTGCAAGGTGCAATTCTGAAATTTTTTGCTTTTTCCTGCTCCTCTTAGCATGATAAAGAAGATTCAAAGAGAGTGAGATGCCAGCTCCTTTCATTCAGTCAGTAGCTTCAATCATTTCTGGACATTTTTCAATGGCAAAAATCAATGAATATTGTAAATGCACAAACAGTAATTTCTCCGCATTGCAAGGTGCAATTCTGAATTTTTTTGCTTTTTCCTGCTCCTCTTAGCATGATAAAGAAGATTCAAAGAGAGTGAGATGCCAGCTCCTTTCATTCAGTCAGTAGCTTCAAACATTTCTGGTATAAACATTTCTGGACGTTTTTCAATGGCAAAAATCAATGAATATTGTAAATGCACAAACAGTAATATCTCCACATTGCAAGGTGCAATTTTGAAATTTTTTGCTTTTTCCTGCTAATCCTAGCATGATAAAGAATATTCAAATAGAGTGAGATGCCAGCTCCTTTCATTCAGTCAGTAGCTTCAAACATTTCTGGACGTTTTTCAATGGCAAAAATCAATGAATATTGTATATGCACAAACAGTAATTTCTCCGCATTGTAAGGTGGAATTCTGAATTTTTTTGCTTTTTCCTGCTCCTCTTAGCATGATAAAGAAGATTCAAAGATAGTGAGATGCCAGCTTCTTTCATTCAGTCAGTAGCTTTAAACATTTCTGGTAAATGAATAACATGATGTTTTTCAATGGCAAAAATCAATGAATATTGTAAATGCACAAAGAGTAATTTCTCCGCATTGCAAGGTGCAATTCTGAAATTTTTTGCTTTTTCCTGCTCCTCTTAGCATGATAAAGAAGACTCAAAGAGAGTTACATGCCAGCTCCTTTCATTCAGTCAGTAGCTTCAATCATTTCTGGACGTTTTTCAATGGCAAAAATCAATGAATATTGTAAATGCACAAACAGTAATTTCTCCGCATTGCAAGGTGCAATTCTGAAATTTTTTGCTTTTTCCTGCTCCTCTTAGCATGATAAAGAAGATTCAAAGAGAGTGAGATGCCAGCTCCTTTCATTCAGTCAGTAGCTTCAATCATTTCTGGACGTTTTTCAATGGCAAAAATCAATGAATATTGTAAATGCACAAACAGTAATTTCTCCGCATTGCAAGGTGCAATTCTGAAATTTTTTGCTTTTTCCTGCTCCTCTTAGCATGATAAAGAAGATTCAAAGAGAGTGAGATGCCAGCTCCTTTCATTCAGTCAGTAGCTTCAATCATTTCTGGTATATGAATAACATGATGTTTTTCAATGGCAAAAATCAATGAATATTGTAACTGCACAAACAGTAATTTCTCCGCATTGCAAGGTGCAATTCTGAATTTTTTTGCTTTTTCCTGCTCCTCTTAGCATGATAAAGAAGATTCAAAGAGAGTGAGATGCCAGCTCCTTTCATTCAGTCAGTAGCTTCAAACATTTCTGGTATAAACATTTCTGGACGTTTTTCAATGGCAAAAATCAGTGAATATTGTAAATGCACAAACAGTAATATCTCCACATTGCAAGGTGCAATTCTGAAATTTTTTGCTTTTTCCTGCTAATCCTAGCATGATAAAGAAGATTCAAAGAGAGTGAGATGCCAGCTCCTTTCATTCAGTCAGTAGCTTCAATCATTTCTGGTATATGAATAACATGATGTTTTTCAATGGCAAAAATCAATGAATATTGTAAATGCACAAACAGTAATTTCTCCGCATTGCAAGGTGCAATTCTGAAATTTTTTGCTTTTTCCTGCTCCTCTTAGCATGTTAAAGAAGATTCAAAGAGAGTGAGATGCCAGCTCCTTTCATTCAGTCAGTAGCTTCAATCATTTCTGGACGTTTTTCAATGGCAAAAATCAATGAATATTGTAAATGCACAAACAGTAATTTCTCCGCATTGCAAGGTGCAATTCTGAAATTTTTTGCTTTTTCCTGCTCCTCTTAGCATGATAAAGAAGATTCAAAGAGAGTGAGATGCCAGCTCCTTTCATTCAGTCAGTAGCTTCAATCATTTCTGGACGTTTTTCAATGGCAAAAATCAATGAATATTGTAAATGCACAAACAGTAATTTCTCCGCATTGCAAGGTGCAATTCTGAAATGTTTTGCTTTTTCCTGCTCCTCTTAGCATGATAAAGAAGATTCAAAGAGAGTGAGATGCCAGCTCCTTTCATTCAGTCAGTAGCTTCAATCATTTCTGGGTATGAATAACATGATGTTTTTCAATGGCAAAAATCAATGAATATTGTAAATGCACAAACAGTAATTTCTCCACATTGCAAGGTGCAATTCTGAAATTTTTTGCTTTTTCCTGCTCCTCTTAGCATGATAAAGAAGATTCAAAGAGAGTGAGATGCCAGCTCCTTTCATTCAGTCAGTAGCTTCAATCATTTCTGGACGTTTTTCAATGGCAAAAATCAATGAATATTGTAAATGCACAAACAGTAATTTCTCCGCATTGCAAGGTGCAATTCTGAAATTTTTTGCTTTTTCCTGCTCCTCTTAGCATGATAAAGAAGATTCAAAGTGAGTGAGATGCCAGCTCCTTTCATTCAGTCAGTAGCTTCAATCATTTCTGGACATTTTTCAATGGCAAAAATCAATGAATATTGTAAATGCACAAACAGTAATTTCTCCGCATTGCAAGGTGCAATTCTGAATTTTTTTGCTTTTTCCTGCTCCTCTTAGCATGATAAAGAAGATTCAAAGAGAGTGAGATGCCAGCTCCTTTCATTCAGTCAGTAGCTTCAAACATTTCTGGTATAAACATTTCTGGACGTTTTTCAATGGCAAAAATCAATGAATATTGTAAATGCACAAACAGTAATATCTCCACATTGCAAGGTGCAATTCTGAAATTTTTTGCTTTTTCCTGCTAATCCTAGCATGATAAAGAATATTCAAATAGAGTGAGATGCCAGCTCCTTTCATTCAGTCAGTAGCTTCAAACATTTCTGGACGTTTTTCAATGGCAAAAATCAATGAATATTGTAAATGCACAAACAGTAATATCTCCACATTGCAAGGTGCAATTCTGAAATTTTTTGCTTTTTCCTGCTAATCCTAGCATGATAAAGAAGATTCAAAGAGAGTGAGATGCCAGGTCCTTTCATTCAGTCAGTAGCCTCAAACATTTCTGGTATATGAATAACATGATGTTTTTCAATGGCAAAAATCAATGAATATTGTAAATGCACAAACAGTAATATCTCCACATTGCAAGGTGCAATTCTGAAATTTTTTGCTTTTTCCTGCTAATCCTAGCATGATAAAGAAGATTCAAAGAGAGTGAGATGCCAGCTCCTTTCATTCAGTCAGTAGCTTCAAACATTTCTGGACGTTTTTCAATGGCAAAAATCAATGAATATTGTAAATGCACAAACAGTAATTTCTCCACATTGCAAGGTGCAATTCTGAAATTTTTTGCTTTTTCCTGCTAATCCTAGCATGATAAAGAATATTCAAATAGAGTGAGATGCCAGCTCCTTTCATTCAGTCAGTAGCTTCAAACATTTCTGGACGTTTTTCAATGGCAAAAATCAATGAATATTGTAAATGCACAAACAGTAATATCTCCACATTGCAAGGTGCAATTCTGAAATTTTTTGCTTTTTCCTGCTAATCCTAGCATGATAAAGAAGATTCAAAGAGAGTGAGATGCCAGGTCCTTTCATTCAGTCAGTAGCCTCAAACATTTCTGGTATATGAATAACATGATGTTTTTCAATGGCAAAAATCAATGAATATTGTAAATGCACAAACAGTAATATCTCCACATTGCAAGGTGCAATTCTGAAATTTTTTGCTTTTTCCTGCTAATCCTAGCATGATAAAGAAGATTCAAAGAGAGTGAGATGCCAGCTCCTTTCATTCAGTCAGTAGCTTCAAACATTTCTGGACGTTTTTCAATGGCAAAAATCAATGAATATTGTAAATGCACAAACAGTAATTTCTCCACATTGCAAGGTGCAATTCTGAAATGTTTTGCTTTTTCCTGCTCCTCTTAGCATGATAAAGAAGATTCAAAGAGAGTGAGATGCCAGCTCCTTTCATTCAGTCAGTAGCTTCAATCATTTCTGGACATTTTTCAATGGCAAAAATCAATGAATATTGTAAATGCACAAACAGTAATTTCTCCGCATTGCAAGGTGCAATTCTGAATTTTTTTGCTTTTTCCTGCTCCTCTTAGCATGATAAAGAAGATTCAAAGAGAGTGAGATGCCAGCTCCTTTCATTCAGTCAGTAGCTTCAAACATTTCTGGTATAAACATTTCTGGACGTTTTTCAATGGCAAAAATCAATGAATATTGTAAATGCACAAACAGTAATATCTCCACATTGCAAGGTGCAATTCTGAAATTTTTTGCTTTTTCCTGCTAATCCTAGCATGATAAAGAATATTCAAATAGAGTGAGATGCCAGCTCCTTTCATTCAGTCAGTAGCTTCAAACATTTCTGGACGTTTTTCAATGGCAAAAATCAATGAATATTGTATATGCACAAACAGTAATTTCTCCGCATTGTAAGGTGGAATTCTGAATTTTTTTGCTTTTTCCTGCTCCTCTTAGCATGATAAAGAAGATTCAAAGATAGTGAGATGCCAGCTTCTTTCATTCAGTCAGTAGCTTTAAACATTTCTGGTAAATGAATAACATGATGTTTTTCAATGGCAAAAATCAATGAATATTGTAAATGCACAAAGAGTAATTTCTCCGCATTGCAAGGTGCAATTCTGAAATTTGTTGCTTTTTCCTGCTCCTCTTAGCATGATAAAGAAGACTCAAAGAGAGTTACATGCCAGCTCCTTTCATTCAGTCAGTAGCTTCAATCATTTCTGGACGTTTTTCAATGGCAAAAATCAATGAATATTGTAAATGCACAAACAGTAATTTCTCCGCATTGCAAGGTGCAATTCTGAAATTTTTTGCTTTTTCCTGCTCCTCTTAGCATGATAAAGAAGATTCAAAGAGAGTGAGATGCCAGCTCCTTTCATTCAGTCAGTAGCTTCAATCATTTCTGGACGTTTTTCAATGGCAAAAATCAATGAATATTGTAAATGCACAAACAGTAATTTCTCCGCATTGCAAGGTGCAATTCTGAAATTTTTTGCTTTTTCCTGCTCCTCTTAGCATGATAAAGAAGATTCAAAGAGAGTGAGATGCCAGCTCCTTTCATTCAGTCAGTAGCTTCAATCATTTCTGGTATATGAATAACATGATGTTTTTCAATGGCAAAAATCAATGAATATTGTAACTGCACAAACAGTAATTTCTCCGCATTGCAAGGTGCAATTCTGAATTTTTTTGCTTTTTCCTGCTCCTCTTAGCATGATAAAGAAGATTCAAAGAGAGTGAGATGCCAGCTCCTTTCATTCAGTCAGTAGCTTCAAACATTTCTGGTATAAACATTTCTGGACGTTTTTCAATGGCAAAAATCAGTGAATATTGTAAATGCACAAACAGTAATATCTCCACATTGCAAGGTGCAATTCTGAAATTTTTTGCTTTTTCCTGCTAATCCTAGCATGATAAAGAAGATTCAAAGAGAGTGAGATGCCAGCTCCTTTCATTCAGTCAGTAGCTTCAATCATTTCTGGTATATGAATAACATGATGTTTTTCAATGGCAAAAATCAATGAATATTGTAAATGCACAAACAGTAATTTCTCCGCATTGCAAGGTGCAATTCTGAAATTTTTTGCTTTTTCCTGCTCCTCTTAGCATGTTAAAGAAGATTCAAAGAGAGTGAGATGCCAGCTCCTTTCATTCAGTCAGTAGCTTCAATCATTTCTGGACGTTTTTCAATGGCAAAAATCAATGAATATTGTAAATGCACAAACAGTAATTTCTCCGCATTGCAAGGTGCAATTCTGAAATTTTTTGCTTTTTCCTGCTCCTCTTAGCATGATAAAGAAGATTCAAAGAGAGTGAGATGCCAGCTCCTTTCATTCAGTCAGTAGCTTCAATCATTTCTGGACGTTTTTCAATGGCAAAAATCAATGAATATTGTAAATGCACAAACAGTAATTTCTCCGCATTGCAAGGTGCAATTCTGAAATTTTTTGCTTTTTCCTGCTCCTCTTAGCATGATAAAGAAGATTCAAAGAGAGTGAGATGCCAGCTCCTTTCATTCAGTCAGTAGCTTCAATCATTTCTGGGTATGAATAACATGATGTTTTTCAATGGCAAAAATCAATGAATATTGTAACTGCACAAACAGTAATTTCTCCGCATTGCAAGGTGCAATTCTGAATTTTTTTGCTTTTTCCTGCTCCTCTTAGCATGATAAAGAAGATTCAAAGAGAGTGAGATGCCAGCTCCTTTCATTCAGTCAGTAGCTTCAAACATTTCTGGTATAAACATTTCTGGACGTTTTTCAATGGCAAAAATCAGTGAATATTGTAAATGCACAAACAGTAATATCTCCACATTGCAAGGTGCAATTCTGAAATTTTTTGCTTTTTCCTGCTAATCCTAGCATGATAAAGAAGATTCAAAGAGAGTGAGATGCCAGCTCCTTTCATTCAGTCAGTAGCTTCAATCATTTCTGGTATATGAATAACATGATGTTTTTCAATGGCAAAAATCAATGAATATTGTAAATGCACAAACAGTAATTTCTCCGCATTGCAAGGTGCAATTCTGAAATTTTTTGCTTTTTCCTGCTCCTCTTAGCATGTTAAAGAAGATTCAAAGAGAGTGAGATGCCAGCTCCTTTCATTCAGTCAGTAGCTTCAATCATTTCTGGACGTTTTTCAATGGCAAAAATCAATGAATATTGTAAATGCACAAACAGTAATTTCTCCGCATTGCAAGGTGCAATTCTGAAATTTTTTGCTTTTTCCTGCTCCTCTTAGCATGATAAAGAAGATTCAAAGAGAGTGAGATGCCAGCTCCTTTCATTCAGTCAGTAGCTTCAATCATTTCTGGACGTTTTTCAATGGCAAAAATCAATGAATATTGTAAATGCACAAACAGTAATTTCTCCGCATTGCAAGGTGCAATTCTGAAATGTTTTGCTTTTTCCTGCTCCTCTTAGCATGATAAAGAAGATTCAAAGAGAGTGAGATGCCAGCTCCTTTCATTCAGTCAGTAGCTTCAATCATTTCTGGGTATGAATAACATGATGTTTTTCAATGGCAAAAATCAATGAATATTGTAAATGCACAAACAGTAATTTCTCCACATTGCAAGGTGCAATTCTGAAATTTTTTGCTTTTTCCTGCTCCTCTTAGCATGATAAAGAAGATTCAAAGAGAGTGAGATGCCAGCTCCTTTCATTCAGTCAGTAGCTTCAATCATTTCTGGACGTTTTTCAATGGCAAAAATCAATGAATATTGTAAATGCACAAACAGTAATTTCTCCGCATTGCAAGGTGCAATTCTGAAATTTTTTGCTTTTTCCTGCTCCTCTTAGCATGATAAAGAAGATTCAAAGTGAGTGAGATGCCAGCTCCTTTCATTCAGTCAGTAGCTTCAATCATTTCTGGACATTTTTCAATGGCAAAAATCAATGAATATTGTAAATGCACAAACAGTAATTTCTCCGCATTGCAAGGTGCAATTCTGAATTTTTTTGCTTTTTCTTGCTCCTCTTAGCATGATAAAGAAGATTCAAAGAGAGTGAGATGCCAGCTCCTTTCATTCAGTCAGTAGCTTCAAACATTTCTGGTATAAACATTTCTGGACGTTTTTCAATGGCAAAAATCAATGAATATTGTAAATGCACAAACAGTAATATCTCCACATTGCAAGGTGCAATTCTGAAATTTTTTGCTTTTTCCTGCTAATCCTAGCATGATAAAGAATATTCAAATAGAGTGAGATGCCAGCTCCTTTCATTCAGTCAGTAGCTTCAAACATTTCTGGACGTTTTTCAATGGCAAAAATCAATGAATATTGTAAATGCACAAACAGTAATATCTCCACATTGCAAGGTGCAATTCTGAAATTTTTTGCTTTTTCCTGCTAATCCTAGCATGATAAAGAAGATTCAAAGAGAGTGAGATGCCAGGTCCTTTCATTCAGTCAGTAGCCTCAAACATTTCTGGTATATGAATAACATGATGTTTTTCAATGGCAAAAATCAATGAATATTGTAAATGCACAAACAGTAATATCTCCACATTGCAAGGTGCAATTCTGAAATTTTTTGCTTTTTCCTGCTAATCCTAGCATGATAAAGAAGATTCAAAGAGAGTGAGATGCCAGCTCCTTTCATTCAGTCAGTAGCTTCAAACATTTCTGGACGTTTTTCAATGGCAAAAATCAATGAATATTGTAAATGCACAAACAGTAATATCTCCACATTGCAAGGTGCAATTCTGAAATTTTTTGCTTTTTCCTGCTACTCCTAGCATGATAAAGAAGATTCAAAGAGAGTGAGATGCCAGCTCCTTTCATTCAGTCAGTAGCTTCAAACATTTCTGGACGTTTTTCAATGGCAAAAATCAATGAATATTGTAAATGCACAAACAGTAATATCTCCACATTGCAAGGTGCAATTCTGAAATTTTTTGCTTTTTCCTGCTAATCCTAGCATGATAAAGAAGATTCAAATAGAGTGAGATGCCAGCTCCTTTCATTCAGTCAGTAGCTTCAAACATTTCTGGACGTTTTTCAATGGCAAAAATCAATGAATATTGTAAATGCACAAACAGTAATATCTAAACATTGCAAGGTGCAATTCTGAAATTTTTTGCTTTTTCCTGCTAATCCTAGCATGATAAAGAAGATTCAAAGATAGTGAGATGCCAGATCCTTTCATTCAGTCAGTAGCTTCAAACATTTCTGGTATATGAATAACATGATGTTTTTCAATGGCAAAAATCAATGAATATTGTAAATGCACAAACAGTAATATCTCCACATTGCAAGGTGCAATTCTGAAATTTTTTGCTTTTTCCTGCTAATCCTAGCATGATAAAGAACATTCAAAGTGAGTGAGATGCCAGCTCCCTTCATTCAGTCAGTAGCTTCAAACATTTCTGGACGTTTTTCAATGGCAAAAATCAATGAATACTGTAAATGCACAAACAGTAAGATCTCCACATTGCAAGGTGCAATTCTGAAGACTTGCAATGCGGAGAAATTACTGTTTGTGCATTTACAATATTCATTGATTTTTGCCATTGAAAAACGTCCAGAAATGATTGAAGCTACTGACTGAATGAAAGGAGCTGGCATCTCACTCTCTTTGAATCTTCTTTATCATGCTAAGAGGAGCAGGAAAAAGCAAAAAATTTCAGAATTGCACCTTGCAATGCGGAGAAATTACTGTTTGTGCATTTACAATATTCATTGATTTTTGCCATTGAAAAACATCATGTTATTCATATACCAGAAATGTTTGAAGCTACTGACTGAATGAAAGGAGCTGGCATCTCACTCTCTTTGAATCTTCTTTATCATGCTAAGAGGAGCAGGAAAAAGCAAAAAATTTCAGAATTGCACCTTGCAATGCGGAGAAATTACTGTTTGTGCATTTACAATATTCATTGATTTTTGCCATTGAAAAACGTCCAGAAATGATTGAAGCTACTGACTGAATGAAAGGAGCTGGCATCTCACTCTCTTTGAATCTTCTTTATCATGCTAAGAGGAGCAGGAAAAAGCAAAAAATTTCAGAATTGCACCTTGCAATGCGGAGAAATTACTGTTTGTGCATTTACAATATTCATTGATTTTTGCCATTGAAAAACGTCCAGAAATGATTGAAGCTACTGACTGAATGAAAGGAGCTGGCATCTCACTCTCTTTGAATCTTCTTTATCATGCTAAGAGGAGCAGGAAAAAGCAAAAAAATTCAGAATTGCACCTTGCAATGCGGAGAAATTACTGTTTGTGCATTTACAATATTCATTGATTTTTGCCATTGAAAAACATCATGTTATTCATATACCAGAAATGATTGAAGCTACTGACTGAATGAAAGGAGCTGGCATCTCACTCTCTTTGAATCTTCTTTTTCATGCTAAGAGGAGCAGGAAAAAGCAAAAAATTTCAGAATTGCATCTTGCAATGCGGAGAAATTACTGTTTGTGCATTTACAATATTCATTGATTTTTGCCATTGAAAAACATCCAGAAATGATTGAAGCCACTGACTGAATGAAAGGAGCTGGCATCTCACTCTCTTTGAATCTTCTTTATCATGCTAAGAGGAGCAGGAAAAAGCAAAAAATTTCAGAATTGCACCTTGCAATGCGGAGAAATTACTGCTTGTGCATTTACAATATTCATTGATTTTTGCCATTGAAAAACGTCCAGAAATGATTGAAGCTACTGACTGAATGAAAGGAGCTGGCATCTCACTCTCTTTGAATCTTCTTTATCATGCTAAGAGGAGCAGGAAAAAGCAAAAAATTTCAGAATTGCATCTTGCAATGCGGAGAAATTACTGTTTGTGCATTTACAATATTTATTGATTTTTGCCATTGAAACACGTCCAGAAATGTTTGAAGCTACTGACTGAATGAAAGGAGCTGGCATCTCACTCTCTTTGAATCTTCTTTATCATGCTAGGGTTAGCAGGAAAAAGCAAAAAATTTCAGAATTGCACCTTGCAATGTGGAGATATTACTGTTTGTGCATTTACAATATTCATTGATTTTTGCCATTGAAAAACGTCCAGAAATGTTTATACCAGAAATGTTTGAAGCTACTGACTGAATGAAAGGAGCTGGCATCTCACTCTCTTTGAATCTTATTTATCATGCTAAGAGGAGCAGGAAAAAGCAAAAAATTTCAGAATTGCACCTTGCAATCCGGAGAAATTACTGTTTGTGCATTTACAATATTCATTGATTTTTGCCATTGAAAAACATCATGTTATTCATATACCAGAAATGATTGAAGCTACTGACTGAATGAAAGGAGCTGGCATCTCACTCTCTTTGAATCTTCTTTATCATGCTAGGATTAGCAGGAAAAAGCAAAAAATTTCAGAATTGCACCTTGAAATGTGGAGATATTACTGTTTGTGCATTTACAATATTCATTGATTTTTGCCATTGAAAAACGTCCAGAAATGTTTGAAGCTACTGACTGAATGAAAGGAGCTGGCATCTCACTCTCTTTGAATCTTCTTTATCATGCTAGGATTAGCAGGAAAAAGCAAAAAATTTCAGAATTGCACCTTGCAATGTGGAGATATTACTGTTTGTGCATTTACAATATTCATTGATTTTTGCCATTGAAAAACGTCCAGAAATGTTTGAAGCTACTGACTGAATGAAAGGAGCTGGCATCTCACTCTCTTTGAATCTTCTTTATCATGCTAGGAGTAGCAGGAAAAAGCAAAAAATTTCAGAATTGCACCTTGCAATGTGGAGATATTACAGTTTGTGCATTTACAATATTCATTGATTTTTTCCATTGAAAAACGTCCAGAAATGTTTGAAGCTACTGACTGAATGAAAGGAGCTGGCATCTCACTCTCTTTGAATCTTCTTTATCATGCTAGGATTAGCAGGAAAAAGCAAAAAATTTCAGAATTGCACCTTGCAATGTGGAGATATTACTGTTTGTGCATTTACAATATTCATTGATTTTTGCCATTGAAAAACATCATGTTATTCATATACCAGAAATGTTTGAAGCTACTGACTGAATGAAAGGAGCTGGCATCTCACTCTCTTTGAATCTTCTTTATCATGCTAGGATTAGCAGGAAAAAGCAAAAAATTTCAGAATTGCACCTTGCAATGTGGAGATATTACTGTTTGTGCATTTACAATATTCATTGATTTTTGCCATTGAAAAACGTCCAGAAATGTTTGAAGCTACTAACTGAATGAAAGGAGCTGGCATCTCACTCTATTTGAATCTTCTTTATCATGCTAGGATTAGCAGGAAAAAGCAAAAAATTTCAGAATTGCACCTTGCAATGTGGAGATATTACTGTTTGTGCATTTACAATATTCATTGATTTTTGCCATTGAAAAACGTCCAGAAATGTTTATACCAGAAATGTTTGAAGCTACTGACTGAATGAAAGGAGCTGGCATCTCACTCTCTTTGAATCTTCTTTATTATGCTAAAAGGAGCAGGAAAAAGCAAAAAAATTCAGAATTGCACCTTGCAATGCGGAGAAATTACTGTTTGTGCATTTACAATATTCATTGATTTTTGCCATTGAAACACGTCCAGAAATGTTTGAAGCTACTGACTGAATGAAAGGAGCTGGCATCTCACTCTCTTTGAATCTTCTTTATCATGATAGGATTAGCAGGAAAAAGCAAAAAATTTCAGAATTGCACCTTGCAATGTGGAGATATTACTGTTTGTGCATTTACAATATTCATTGATTTTTGCCATTGAAAAACGTCCAGAAATGTTTATACCAGAAATGTTTGAAGCTACTGACTGAATGAAAGGAGCTGGCATCTCACTCTCTTTGAATCTTCTTTATCATGCTAAGAGGAGCAGGAAAAAGCAAAAAAATTCAGAATTGCACCTTGCAATGCGGAGAAATTACTGTTTGTGCATTTACAATATTCATTGATTTTTGCCATTGAAAAACATCATGTTATTCATATACCAGAAATGATTGAAGCTACTGATTGAATGAAAGGAGCTGGCATCTCACTCTCTTTGAATCTTCTTTATCATGCTAGGATTAGCAGGAAAAAGCAAAAAATTTCAGAATTGCACCTTGCAATGTGGAGATATTACTGTTTGTGCATTTACAATATTCATTGATTTTTGCCATTGAAAAACGTCCAGAAATGTTTGAAGCTACTGACTGAATGAAAGGAGCTGGCATCTCACTCTCTTTGAATCTTCTTTATCATGCTAGGATTAGCAGGAAAAAGCAAAAAATTTCAGAATTGCACCTTGCAATGTGGAGATATTACTGTTTGTGCATTTACAATATTCATTGATTTTTGCCATTGAAAAACGTCCAGAAATGTTTGAAGCTACTGACTGAATGAAAGGAGCTGGCATATCACTCTATTTGAATCTTCTTTATCATGCTAGGAGTAGCAGGAAAAAGCAAAAAATTTCAGAATTGCACCTTGCAATGTGGAGATATTACTGTTTGTGCATTTACAATATTCATTGATTTTTTCCATTGAAAAACATCATGTTATTCATATACCAGAAATGTTTGAAGCTACTGACTGAATGAAAGGAGCTGGCATTTCACTCTCTTTGAATCTTCTTTATCATGCTAGGATTAGCAGGAAAAAGCAAAAAATTTCAGAATTGCACCTTGCAATGTGGAGATATTACTGTTTGTGCATTTACAATATTCATTGATTTTTGCCATTGAAAAACGTCCAGAAATGTTTGAAGCTACTGACTGAATGAAAGGAGCTGGCATCTCACTCTATTTGAATCTTCTTTATCATGCTAGGATTAGCAGGAAAAAGCAAAAAATTTCAGAATTGCACCTTGCAATGTGGAGATATTACTGTTTGTGCATTTACAATATTCATTGATTTTTGCCATTGAAAAACGTCCAGAAATGTTTATACCAGAAATGTTTGAAGCTACTGACTGAATGAAAGGAGCTGGCATCTCACTCTCTTTGAATCTTCTTTATCATGCTAAGAGGAGCAGGAAAAAGCAAAAAATTTCAGAATTGCACCTTGCAATGCGGAGAAATTACTGTTTGTGCATTTACAATATTCATTGATTTTTGCCATTGAAAAACGTCCAGAAATGATTGAAGCTACTGACTGAATGAAAGGAGCAGTCATCTCACTCTCTTTGAATCTTCTTTATCATGCTAAGAGGAGCAGGAAAAAGCAAAAAATTTCAGAATTGCACCTTGCAATGCGGAGAAATTACTGTTTGTGCATTTACAATATTCATTGATTTTTGCCATTGAAAAACGTCCAGAAATGTTTGAAGCTACTGACTGAATGAAAGGAGCTGGCATATCACTCTATTTGAATCTTCTTTATCATGCTAGGAGTAGCAGGAAAAAGCAAAAAATTTCAGAATTGCACCTTGCAATGTGGAGATATTACTGTTTGTGCATTTACAATATTCATTGATTTTTTCCATTGAAAAACGTCCAGAAATATTTGAAGCTACTGACTGAATGAAAGGAGCTGGCATCTCACTCTCTTTGAATCTTCTTTATCATGCTAGGATTAGCAGGAAAAAGCAAAAAATTTCAGAATTGCACCTTGCAATGTGGAGATATTACTGTTTGTGCATTTACAATATTCATTGATTTTTGCCATTGAAAAACATCATGTTATTCATATACCAGAAATGTTTGAAGCTACTGACTGAATGAAAGGAGCTGGCATTTCACTCTCTTTGAATCTTCTTTATCATGCTAGGATTAGCAGGAAAAAGCAAAAAATTTCAGAATTGCACCTTGCAATGTGGAGATATTACTGTTTGTGCATTTACAATATTCATTGATTTTTGCCATTGAAAAACGTCCAGAAATGTTTGAAGCTACTGACTGAATGAAAGGAGCTGGCATCTCACTCTATTTGAATCTTCTTTATCATGCTAGGATTAGCAGGAAAAAGCAAAAAATTTCAGAATTGCACCTTGCAATGTGGAGATATTACTGTTTGTGCATTTACAATATTCATTGATTTTTGCCATTGAAAAACGTCCAGAAATGTTTATACCAGAAATGTTTGAAGCTACTGACTGAATGAAAGGAGCTGGCATCTCACTCTCTTTGAATCTTCTTTATCACGCTAAGAGGAGCAGGAAAAAGCAAAAAAATTCAGAATTGCACCTTGCAATGCGGAGAAATTACTGTTTGTGCATTTACAATATTCATTGATTTTTGCCATTGAAAAACGTCCAGAAATGATTGAAACTACTGACTGAATGAAAGGAGCTGGCATCTCACTCTCTTTGAATCTTCTTTATCATGCTAAGAGGAGCAGGAAAAAGCAAAAAATTTCAGAATTGCACCTTGCAATGCGGAGAAATTACTGTTTGTGCATTTACAATATTCATTGATTTTTGCCATTGAAAAACGTCCAGAAATGATTGAAGCTACTGACTGAATGAAAGGAGCTGGCATCTCACTCTCTTTGAATCTTCTTTATCATGCTAAGAGGAGCAGGAAAAAGCAAAAAATTTCAGAATTGCACCTTGCAATGCGGAGAAATTACTGTTTGTGCATTTACAATATTCATTGATTTTTGCCATTGAAAAACATCATGTTATTCATACCCAGAAATGATTGAAGCTACTGACTGAATGAAAGGAGCTGGCATCTCACTCTCTTTGAATCTTCTTTATCATGCTAAGAGGAGCAGGAAAAAGCAAAAAATTTCAGAATTGCACCTTGCAATGCGGAGAAATTACTGTTTGTGCATTTACAATATTCATTGATTTTTGCCATTGAAAAACGTCCAGAAATGATTGAAGCTACTGACTGAATGAAAGGAGCTGGCATCTCACTCTCTTTGAATCTTCTTTATCATGCTAAGAGGAGCAGGAAAAAGCAAAAAATTTCAGAATTGCACCTTGCAAT
Source organism: Phyllobates terribilis (assembly GCF_046119375.1). Taxonomy (NCBI): domain Eukaryota; kingdom Metazoa; phylum Chordata; class Amphibia; order Anura; family Dendrobatidae; genus Phyllobates; species Phyllobates terribilis. Next base: position 64,324 of record NW_027365038.1, on the reverse strand, counting down.
GCGGAGAAATTACTGTTTGTGCATTTACAATATTCATTGATTTTTGCCATTGAAAAACGTCCAGAAATGATTGAAGCTACTGACTGAATGAAAGGAGTTGGCATCTCACTCTCTTTGAATCTTCTTTACCATGCTAAGAGGAGCAGGAAAAAGCAAAAAATTTCAGAATTGCACCTTGCAATGCGGAGAAATTACTGTTTGTGCATTTACAATATTCATTGATTTTTGACATTGAAAAACATCATGTTATTCATATACCAGAAATAATTGAAGCTACTGACTGAATGAAAGGAGCTGGCATCTCACTCTCTTTGAATCTTCTTTATCATGCTAAGAGGAGCAGGAAAAAGCAAAAAATTTCAGAATTGCACCTTGCAATGCGGAGAAATTACTGTTTGTGCATTTACAATATTCATTGATTTTTGCCATTGAAAAACGTCCAGAAATGATTGAAGCTACTGACTGAATGAAAGGAGCTGGCATCTCACTCTCTTTGAATCTTCTTTATGATGCTAAGAGGAACAGGAGAAAGCAAAAAATTTCAGAATTGCACCTTGCAATGCGGAGAAATTACTGTTTGTGCATTTACAATATTCATTGATTTTTGCCATTGAAAAACGTCCAGAAATGATTGAAGCTACTGACTGAATGAAAGGAGCTGGCATCTCACTCTCTTTGAATCTTCTTTATCATGCTAAGAGGAGCAGGAAAAAGCAAAAAATTTCAGAATTGCACCTTGCAATGCGGAGAAATTACTGTTTGTGCATTTACAATATTCATTGATTTTTGCCATTGAAAAACATCATGTTATTCATATACCAGAAATGATTGAAGCTACTGACTGAATGAAAGGAGCTGGCATCTCACTCTCTTTGAATCTTCTTTATCATGCTAAGAGGAGCAGGAAAAAGCAAAAAATTTCAGAATTGCACCTTGCAATGCGGAGAAATTACTGTTTGTGCATTTACAATATTCATTGATTTTTGCCATTGAAAAACGTCCAGAAATGATTGAAGCTACTGACTGAATGAAAGGAGCTGGCATCTCACTCTTTTTGAATCTTCTTTATCATGCTAAGATGAGCAGCAAAAAGCAAAAAATTTCAGAATTGCACCTTGCAATGCGGAGAAATTACTGTTTGTGCATTTACAATATTCATTGATTTTTGCCATTGAAAAACGTCCAGAAATGATTGAAGCTACTGACTGAATGAAAGGAGCTGGCATCTCACTCTCTTTGAATCTTCTTTATCATGGTAAGAGGAGCAGGAAAAAGCAAAAAATTTCAGAATTGCAACTTGCAATGCGGAGAAATTACTGTTTGTGCATTTACAATATTCATTGATTTTTGCCATTGAAAAACGTCCAGAAATGATTGAAGCTACTGACTGAATGAAAGGAGCTGGCATCTCACTCTCTTTGAATCTTCTTTATCATGCTAAGAGGAGCAGGAAAAAGCAAAAAATTTCAGAATTGCACCTTGCAATGCGGAGAAATTACTGTTTGTGCATTTACAATATTCATTGATTTTTGCCATTGAAAAACGTCCAGAAATGATTGAAGCTACTGACTGAATGAAAGGAGCTGGCATCTCACTCTCTTTGAATCTTCTTTATCATGCTAAGAGGAGCAGGAAAAAGCAAAAAATTTCAGAATTGCAACTTGCAATGCGGAGAAATTACTGTTTGTGCATTTACAATATTCATTGATTTTTGCCATTGAAAAACATCATGTTATTCATATACCAGAAATGTTTGAAGCTACTGACTGAATGAAAGAAGCTGGCATCTCACTATCTTTGAATCTTCTTTATCATGCTAAGAGGAGCAGGAAAAAGCAAAAAATTTCAGAATTGCACCTTACAATGCGGAGAAATTACTGTTTGTGCATTTACAATATTCATTGATTTTTGCCATTGAAAAACGTCCAGAAATGATTGAAGCTACTGACTGAATGAAAGGAGCTGGCATCTCACTCTCTTTGAATCTTCTTTATCATGCTAAGAGGAGCAGGAAAAAGCAAAAAATTTCAGAATTGCACCTTGCAATGCGGAGAAATTACTGTTTGTGCATTTACAATATTCATTGATTTTTGCCATTGAAAAACGTCCAGAAATGTTTGAAGCTACTGACTGAATGAAAGGAGCTGGCATCTTACTCTCTTTGAATCTTCTTTATCATGCTAGGATTAGCAGGAAAAAGCAAAAAATTTCAGAATTGCACCTTGCAATGTGGAGATATTACTGTTTGTGCATTTACAATATTCATTGATTTTTGCCATTGAAAAACGTCCAGAAATGTTTGAAGCTACTGACTGAATGAAAGGAGCAGGCATCTCACTCTCTTTGAATCTTCTTTATCATGCTAGGAGTAGCAGGAAAAAGCAAAAAATTTCAGAATTGCACCTTGCAATGTGGAGATATTACTGATTGTGCATTTACAATATTCATTGATTTATGCCATTGAAAAACGTCCAGAAATGTTTGAAGCTACTGACTGAATGAAAGGAGCTGGCATCTCACTCTCTTTGAATCTTCTTTATCATGCTAGGATTAGCAGGAAAAAGCAAAAAATTTCAGAATTGCACCTTGCAATGTGGAGATATTACTGTTTGTGCATTTACAATATTCATTGATTTTTGCCATTGAAAAACGTCCAGAAATGTTTGAAGCTACTGACTGAATGAAAGGAGCTGGCATCTCACTCTATTTGAATCTTCTTTATCATGCTAGGATTAGCAGGAAAAAGCAAAAAATTTCAGAATTGCACCTTGCAATGTGGAGATATTACTGTTTGTGCATTTACAATATTCATTGATTTTTGCCATTGAAAAACGTCCAGAAATGTTTATACCAGAAATGTTTGAAGCTACTGACTGAATGAAAGGAGCTGGCATCTCACTCTCTTTGAATCTTCTTTATCATGCTAAGAGGAGCAGGAAAAAGCAAAAAATTTCAGAATTGCACCTTGCAATGCGGAGAAATTACTGTTTGTGCATTTACAATATTCATTGATTTTTGCCATTGAAAAACGTCCAGAAATGATTGAAGCTACTGACTGAATGAAAGGAGCTGGCATCTCACTCTCTTTGAATCTTCTTTATCATGCTAAGAGGAGCAGGAAAAAGCAAAAAATTTCAGAATTGCACCTTGCAATGCGGAGAAATTACTGTTTGTGCATTTACAATATTCATTGATTTTTGCCATTGAAAAACATCATGTTATTCATATACCAGAAATGATTGAAGCTACTGACTGAATGAAAGGAGCTGGCATCTCACTCTCTTTGAATCTTCTTTATCATGCTAAGAGGAGCAGGAAAAAGCAAAAAATTTCAGAATTGCACCTTGCAATGCGGAGAAATTACTGTTTGTGCATTTACAATATTCATTGATTTTTGCCATTGAAAAACATCCAGAAATGATTGAAGCTACTGACTGAATGAAAGGAGCTGGCATCTCACTCTCTTTGAATCTTCTTTATCATGCTAAGAGGAGCAGGAAAAAGCAAAAAATTTCAGAATTGCACCTTGCAATGCGGAGAAATTACTGTTTGTGCATTTACAATATTCATTGATTTTTGCCATTGAAAAACGTCCAGAAATGATTGAAGCTACTGACTGAATGAAAGGAGCTGGCATCTCACTCTCTTTGAATCTTCTTTATCATGCTAAGAGGAGCAGGAAAAAGCAAAAAATTTCAGAATTGCACCTTGCAATGCGGAGAAATTACTGTTTGTGCATTTACAATATTCATTGATTTTTGCCATTGAAAAACGTCCAGAAATGATTGAAGCTACTGACTGAATGAAAGGAGCTGGCATCTCACTCTCTTTGAATCTTCTTTATCATGCTAAGAGGAGCAGGAAAAAGCAAAAAATTTCAGAATTGCACCTTGCAATGCGGAGAAATTACTGTTTGTGCATTTACAATATTCATTGATTTTTGCCATTGAAAAACATCATGTTATTCATATCCCAGAAATGTTTGAAGCTACTGACTGAATGAAAGAAGCTGGCAACTCACTCTCTTTGAATCTTCTTTATCATGCTAAGAGGAGCAGGAAAAAGCAAAAAATTTCAGAATTGCACCTTGCAATGCGGAGAAATTACTGTTTGTGCATTTACAATATTCATTGATTTTTGCAATTGAAAAACGTCCAGAAATGATTGAAGCTACTGACTGAATGAAAGGAGCTGGCATCTCACTCTCTTTGAATCTTCTTTATCATGTTAAGAGGAGCAGGAAAAAGCAAAAAATTTCAGAATTGCACCTTGCAATACGGAGAAATTACTGTTTGTGCATTTACAATATTCATTGATTTTTGCCATTGAAAAACGTCCAGAAATGATTGAAGCTACTGACTGAATGAAAGGAGCTGTTATCTCACTCTCTTTGAATCTTGTTTATCATGCTAAGAGGAGCAGGAAAAAGCAAAAAATTTCAGAATTGCACCTTGCAATGCGGAGAAATTACTGTTAGTGCATTTACAATATTCATTGATTTTTGCCATTGAAAAACATCATGTTATTCATATACCAGAAATGATTGAAGCTACTGACTGAATGAAAGGAGCTGGCATCTCACACTCTTTGAATCTTCTTTATCATGCTAAGAGGAGCAGGAAAAAGTAAAAAATTTCAGAATTGCACCTTGCAATGCGGAGAAATTACTGTTTGTGCATTTACAATATTCAATGATTTTTGCCATTGAAAAACGTCCAGAAATGATTGAAGCTACTGACTGAACGAAAGGAGCTGGCATCTCACTCTCTTTGAATCTTCTTTATCATGCTAAGAGGAGCAGGAAAAAGCAAAAAATTTCAGAATTGCACCTTGCAATGCGGAGAAATTACTGTTTGTGCATTTACAATATTCATTGTTTTTTGCCATTGAAAAACATCATGTTATTCATATACCAGAAATGTTTGAAGCTACTGACTGAATGAAAGGAGCTGGCATCTCACTCTCTTTGAATCTTCTTCATAATGCTAAGAGGAGCAGGAAAAAGCAAAAAATTTCAGAATTGCACCTTGCAATGCGGAGAAATTACTGTTTGTGCATTTACAATATTCATTGATTTTTGCCATTGAAAAACGTCCAGAAATGATTGAAACTACTGACTGAATGAAAGGAGCTGGCATCTCACTCTCTTTGAATCTTCTTTATCATGCTAAGAGGAGCAGGAAAAAGCAAAAAATTTCAGAATTGCACCTTGCAATGCGGAGAAATTACTGTTTGTGCATTTACAATATTCATTGATTTTTGCCATTGAAAAACGTCCAGAAATGATTGAAGCTACTGACTGAATGAAAGGAGCTGGCATCTCACTCTCTTTGAATCTTCTTTATCATGCTAAGAGGAGCAGGAAAAAGCAAAAAATTTCAGAATTGCACCTTGCAATGCGGAGAAATTACTGTTTGTGCATTTACAATATTCATTGATTTTTGCCATTGAAAAACATCATGTTATTCATACCCAGAAATGATTGAAGCTACTGACTGAATGAAAGGAGCTGGCATCTCACTCTCTTTGAATCTTCTTTATCATGCTAAGAGGAGCAGGAAAAAGCAAAAAATTTCAGAATTGCACCTTGCAATGCGGAGAAATTACTGTTTGTGCATTTACAATATTCATTGATTTTTGCCATTGAAAAACGTCCAGAAATGATTGAAGCTACTGACTGAATGAAAGGAGCTGGCATCTCACTCTCTTTGAATCTTCTTTATCATGCTAAGAGGAGCAGGAAAAAGCAAAAAATTTCAGAATTGCACCTTGCAATGCGGAGAAATTACTGTTTGTGCATTTACAATATTCATTGATTTTTGCCATTGAAAAACGTCCAGAAATGATTGAAGCTACTGACTGAATGAAAGGAGTTGGCATCTCACTCTCTTTGAATCTTCTTTACCATGCTAAGAGGAGCAGGAAAAAGCAAAAAATTTCAGAATTGCACCTTGCAATGCGGAGAAATTACTGTTTGTGCATTTACAATATTCATTGATTTTTGACATTGAAAAACATCATGTTATTCATATACCAGAAATAATTGAAGCTACTGACTGAATGAAAGGAGCTGGCATCTCACTCTCTTTGAATCTTCTTTATCATGCTAAGAGGAGCAGGAAAAAGCAAAAAATTTCAGAATTGCACCTTGCAATGCGGAGAAATTACTGTTTGTGCATTTACAATATTCATTGATTTTTGCCATTGAAAAACGTCCAGAAATGATTGAAGCTACTGACTGAATGAAAGGAGCTGGCATCTCACTCTCTTTGAATCTTCTTTATGATGCTAAGAGGAACAGGAGAAAGCAAAAAATTTCAGAATTGCACCTTGCAATGCGGAGAAATTACTGTTTGTGCATTTACAATATTCATTGATTTTTGCCATTGAAAAACGTCCAGAAATGATTGAAGCTACTGACTGAATGAAAGGAGCTGGCATCTCACTCTCTTTGAATCTTCTTTATCATGCTAAGAGGAGCAGGAAAAAGCAAAAAATTTCAGAATTGCACCTTGCAATGCGGAGAAATTACTGTTTGTGCATTTACAATATTCATTGATTTTTGCCATTGAAAAACATCATGTTATTCATATACCAGAAATGATTGAAGCTACTGACTGAATGAAAGGAGCTGGCATCTCACTCTCTTTGAATCTTCTTTATCATGCTAAGAGGAGCAGGAAAAAGCAAAAAATTTCAGAATTGCACCTTGCAATGCGGAGAAATTACTGTTTGTGCATTTACAATATTCATTGATTTTTGCCATTGAAAAACGTCCAGAAATGATTGAAGCTACTGACTGAATGAAAGGAGCTGGCATCTCACTCTTTTTGAATCTTCTTTATCATGCTAAGATGAGCAGGAAAAAGCAAAAAATTTCAGAATTGCACCTTGCAATGCGGAGAAATTACTGTTTGTGCATTTACAATATTCATTGATTTTTGCCATTGAAAAACGTCCAGAAATGATTGAAGCTACTGACTGAATGAAAGGAGCTGGCATCTCACTCTCTTTGAATCTTCTTTATCATGGTAAGAGGAGCAGGAAAAAGCAAAAAATTTCAGAATTGCAACTTGCAATGCGGAGAAATTACTGTTTGTGCATTTACAATATTCATTGATTTTTGCCATTGAAAAACGTCCAGAAATGATTGAAGCTACTGACTGAATGAAAGGAGCTGGCATCTCACTCTCTTTGAATCTTCTTTATCATGCTAAGAGGAGCAGGAAAAAGCAAAAAATTTCAGAATTGCACCTTGCAATGCGGAGAAATTACTGTTTGTGCATTTACAATATTCATTGATTTTTGCCATTGAAAAACGTCCAGAAATGATTGAAGCTACTGACTGAATGAAAGGAGCTGGCATCTCACTCTCTTTGAATCTTCTTTATCATGCTAAGAGGAGCAGGAAAAAGCAAAAAATTTCAGAATTGCAACTTGCAATGCGGAGAAATTACTGTTTGTGCATTTACAATATTCATTGATTTTTGCCATTGAAAAACATCATGTTATTCATATACCAGAAATGTTTGAAGCTACTGACTGAATGAAAGAAGCTGGCATCTCACTATCTTTGAATCTTCTTTATCATGCTAAGAGGAGCAGGAAAAAGCAAAAAATTTCAGAATTGCACCTTACAATGCGGAGAAATTACTGTTTGTGCATTTACAATATTCATTGATTTTTGCCATTGAAAAACGTCCAGAAATGATTGAAGCTACTGACTGAATGAAAGGAGCTGGCATCTCACTCTCTTTGAATCTTCTTTATCATGCTAAGAGGAGCAGGAAAAAGCAAAAAATTTCAGAATTGCACCTTGCAATGCGGAGAAATTACTGTTTGTGCATTTACAATATTCATTGATTTTTGCCATTGAAAAACGTCCAGAAATGTTTGAAGCTACTGACTGAATGAAAGGAGCTGGCATCTTACTCTCTTTGAATCTTCTTTATCATGCTAGGATTAGCAGGATAAAGCAAAAAAATTCAGAATTGCACCTTGCAATGTGGAGATATTACTGTTTGTGCATTTACAATATTCATTGATTTTTGCCATTGAAAAACGTCCAGAAATGTTTGAAGCTACTGACTGAATGAAAGGAGCAGGCATCTCACTCTCTTTGAATCTTCTTTATCATGCTAGGAGTAGCAGGAAAAAGCAAAAAATTTCAGAATTGCACCTTGCAATGTGGAGATATTACTGTTTGTGCATTTACAATATTCATTGATTTATGCCATTGAAAAACGTCCAGAAATGTTTGAAGCTACTGACTGAATGAAAGGAGCTGGCATCTCACTCTCTTTGAATCTTCTTTATCATGCTAGGATTAGCAGGAAAAAGCAAAAAATTTCAGAATTGCACCTTGCAATGTGGAGATATTACTGTTTGTGCATTTACAATATTCATTGATTTTTGCCATTGAAAAACGTCCAGAAATGTTTGAAGCTACTGACTGAATGAAAGGAGCTGGCATCTCACTCTATTTGAATCTTCTTTATCATGCTAGGATTAGCAGGAAAAAGCAAAAAATTTCAGAATTGCACCTTGCAATGTGGAGATATTACTGTTTGTGCATTTACAATATTCATTGATTTTTGCCATTGAAAAACGTCCAGAAATGTTTATACCAGAAATGTTTGAAGCTACTGACTGAATGAAAGGAGCTGGCATCTCACTCTCTTTGAATCTTCTTTATCATGCTAAGAGGAGCAGGAAAAAGCAAAAAATTTCAGAATTGCACCTTGCAATGCGGAGAAATTACTGTTTGTGCATTTACAATATTCATTGATTTTTGCCATTGAAAAACGTCCAGAAATGATTGAAGCTACTGACTGAATGAAAGGAGCTGGCATCTCACTCTCTTTGAATCTTCTTTATCATGCTAAGAGGAGCAGGAAAAAGTAAAAATTTCAGAATTGCACCTTGCAATGTGGAGAAATTACTGTTTGTGCATTTACAATATTCATTGATTTTTGCCATTGAAAAACATCATGTTATTCATATACCAGAAATGATTGAAGCTACTGACTGAATGAAAGGAGCTGGCATCTCACTCTCTTTGAATCTTCTTTATCATGCTAAGAGGAGCAGGAAAAAGCAAAAAATTTCAGAATTGCACCTTGCAATGCGGAGAAATTACTGTTTGTGCATGTACAATATTCATTGATTTTTGCCATTGAAAAACATCCAGAAATGATTGAAGCTACTGACTGAATGAAAGGAGCTGGCATCTCACTCTCTTTGAATCTTCTTTATCATGCTAAGAGGAGCAGGAGAAAGCAAAAAATTTCAGAATTGCACCTTGCAATGCGGAGAAATTACTGTTTGTGCATTTACAATATTCATTGATTTTTGCCATTGAAAAACGTCCAGAAATGATTGAAGCTACTGACTGAATGAAAGGAGCTGGCATCTCACTCTCTTTGAATCTTCTTTATCATGCTAAGAGGAGCAGGAAAAAGCAAAAAATTTCAGAATTGCAACTTGCAATGCGGAGAAATTACTGTTTGTGCATTTACAATATTCATTGATTTTTGCCATTGAAAAACATCATGTTATTCATATACCAGAAATGATTGAAGCTACTGACTGAATGAAAGGAGCTGGCATCTCACTCTCTTTGAATCTTCTTTATCATGCTAAGAGGAGCAGGAAAAAGCAAAAAATTTCAGAATTGCACCTTGCAATGCGGAGAAATTACTGTTTGTGCATTTACAATATTCATTGATTTTTGCCATTGAAAAACGTCCAGAAATGATTGAAGCTACTGACTGAATGAAAGGAGCTGGCATCTCACTCTCTTTGAATCTTCTTTATCATGCTAAGAGGAGCAGGAAAAAGCAAAAAATTTCAGAATTGCACCTTGCAATGCGGAGAAATTACTGTTTGTGCATTTACAATATTCATTGATTTTTGCCATTGAAAAACGTCCAGAAATGATTGAAGCTACTGACTGAATGAAAGGAGCTGGCATCTCACTCTCTTTGAATCTTCTTTATCATGCTAAGAGGAGCAGGAAAAAGCAAAAAATTTCAGAATTGCACCTTGCAATGCGGAGAAATTACTGTTTGTGCATTTACAATATTCATTGATTTTTGCCATTGAAAAACATCATGTTATTCATATCCCAGAAATGTTTGAAGCTACTGACTGAATGAAAGAAGCTGGCAACTCACTCTCTTTGAATCTTCTTTATCATGCTAAGAGGAGCAGGAAAAAGCAAAAAATTTCAGAATTGCACCTTGCAATGCGGAGAAATTACTGTTTGTGCATTTACAATATTCATTGATTTTTGCAATTGAAAAACGTCCAGAAATGATTGAAGCTACTGACTGAATGAAAGGAGCTGGCATCTCACTCTCTTTGAATCTTCTTTATCATGTTAAGAGGAGCAGGAAAAAGCAAAAAATTTCAGAATTGCACCTTGCAATACGGAGAAATTACTGTTTGTGCATTTACAATATTCATTGATTTTTGCCATTGAAAAACGTCCAGAAATGATTGAAGCTACTGACTGAATGAAAGGAGCTGTTATCTCACTCTCTTTGAATCTTGTTTATCATGCTAAGAGGAGCAGGAAAAAGCAAAAAATTTCAGAATTGCACCTTGCAATGCGGAGAAATTACTGTTAGTGCATTTACAATATTCATTGATTTTTGCCATTGAAAAACATCATGTTATTCATATACCAGAAATGATTGAAGCTACTGACTGAATGAAAGGAGCTGGCATCTCACACTCTTTGAATCTTCTTTATCATGCTAAGAGGAGCAGGAAAAAGTAAAAAATTTCAGAATTGCACCTTGCAATGCGGAGAAATTACTGTTTGTGCATTTACAATATTCAATGATTTTTGCCATTGAAAAACGTCCAGAAATGATTGAAGCTACTGACTGAACGAAAGGAGCTGGCATCTCACTCTCTTTGAATCTTCTTTATCATGCTAAGAGGAGCAAGAAAAAGCAAAAAATTTCAGAATTGCACCTTGCAATGCGGAGAAATTACTGTTTGTGCATTTACAATATTCATTGATTTTTGCCATTGAAAAACATCATGTTATTCATATACCAGAAATGTTTGAAGCTACTGACTGAATGAAAGGAGCTGGCATCTCACTCTCTTTGAATCTTCTTCATAATGCTAAGAGGAGCAGGAAAAAGCAAAAAATTTCAGAATTGCACCTTGCAATGCGGAGAAATTACTGTTTGTGCATTTACAATATTCATTGATTTTTGCCATTGAAAAACGTCCAGAAATGATTGAAGCTACTGACTGAATGAAAGGAGCTGGCATCTCACTCTCTTTGAATCTTCTTTATCATGCTAAGAGGAGCAGGAAAAAGCAAAATATTTCAGAATTGCACCTTGCAATGCAGAGAAATTACTGTTTGTGCATTTACAATATTCATTGATTTTTGCCATTGAAAAACATCATGTTATTCATATACCAGAAATGTTTGAAGCTACTGACTGAATGAAAGGAGCTGGCATCTCACTCTCTTTGAATCTTCTTTATCATGCTAAGAGGAGCAGGAAAAAGCAAAAAATTTCAGAATTGCACCTTGCAATGCGGATAAATTACTGTTTGTGCATTTACAATATTCATTGATATTTGCCATTGAAAAATGTCCAGAAATGATTGAAGCTACTGACTGAATGAAAGGAGCTGGCATCTCACTCTCTTTGAATCTTGTTTATCATGCTAAGAGGAGCAGGAAAAAGCAAAAAATTTCAGAATTGCACCTTGCAATGCGGAGAAATTACTGTTTGTGCATTTACAATATTCATTGATTTTTGCCATTGAAAAACGTCCAGAAATTATTGAAGCTACTGACTGAATGAAAGGAGCTGGCATCTCACTCTCTTTGAAACTTCTTTATCATGCTAAGAGGAGCAGGAAAAAGCAAAAATTTTCAGAATTGCACCTTGCAATGCGGAGAAATTACTGTTTGTGCATTTACAATATTCATTGATTTTTGCCATTGAAAAACATCCAGAAATGATTGAAGCTACTGACTGAATGAAAGGAGCTGGCATCTCACTCTCTTTGAATCTTCTTTATCATGCTAAGAGGAGCAGGAAACAGCAAAAAATTTCAGAATTGCACCTTGCAATGCGGAGAAATTACTGTTTGTGCATTTACAATATTCATTGATTTTTGCCATTGAAAAACATCATGTTATTCATATACCAGAAATGTTTGAAGCTACTGACTGAATGAAAGGAGCTAGCATCTCACTCTCTTTGAATCTTCTTTATCATGCTAAGAGGAGCAGGAAAAAGCAAAAAATTTCAGAATTGCACCTTGCAATGCGGAGAAATTACTGTTTGTGCATTTACAATATTCATTGATTTTTGCCATTGAAAAACATCATGTTATTCATATACCAGAAATGATTGAAGCTACTGACTGAATGAAAGGAGCTGGCATCTCACTCTCTTTGAATCTTCTTTATCATGCTAAGAGGAGCAGGATAAAGCAAAAAATTTCAGACTTGCACCTTGCAATGCGGAGAAATTACTGTTTGTGCATTTACAATATTCATTGATTTTTGCCATTGAAAAACATCATGTTATTCATATACCAGAAATGTTTGAAGCTACTGACTGAATGAAAGGAGCTGGCATCTCACTCTCTTTGAATCTTCTTTATCATGCTAAGAGGAGCAGGAAAAAGCAAAAAATTTCAGACTTGCACCTTGCAATGCGGAGAAATTACTGTTTGTGCATTTACAATATTCATTGATTTTTGCCATTGAAAAACATCATGTTATTCATATACCAGAAATGTTTGAAGCTACTGACTGAATGAAAGGAGCTGGCATCTCACTCTCTTTGAATCTTCTTTATCATGCTAAGAGGAGCAGGAAAAAGCAAAAAATTTCAGAATTGCACCTTGCAATGCCGAGAAATTACTGTTTGTGCATTTACAATATTCATTGATTTTTGCCATTGAAAAACGTCCAGAAATGATTGAAGGTACTGACTGAATGAAAGGAGCTGGCATCTCACTCTCTTTGAATCTTCTTTATCATGCTAAGAGGAGCAGGAAAAAGCAAAAAATTTCAGAATTGCACCTTGCAATGCGGAGAAATTACTGTTTGTGCATTTACAATATTCATTGATTTTTGCCATTGAAAAACGTCCAGAAATGATTGAAGCTACTGACTGAATGAAAGGAGCTGGCATCTCACTCTCTTTGAATCTTCTTTATCATGCTAAGAGGAGCAGGAAAAAGCAAAAAATTTCAGAATTGCACCTTGCAATGCGGAGAAATTACAGTTTGTGCATTTACAATATTCATTGATTTTTGCCATTGAAAAACGTCCAGAAATGATTGAAGCTACTGACTGAATGAAAGGAGCTGGCATCTCACTCTCTTTGAATCTTCTTTATCATGCTAAGAGGAGCAGGAAAAAGCAAAAAATTTCAGAATTGCACCTTGCAATGCGGAGAAATTACTGTTTGTGCATTTACAATATTCGTTGATTTTTGCCATTGAAAAACGTCCAGAAATGATTGAAGCTACTGACTGAATGAAAGGAGCTGGCATCTCACTCTCTTTGAATCTTCTTTATCATGCTAAGAGGAGCAGGAAAAAGCAAAAAATTTCAGAATTGCACCTTGCAATGCGGAGAAATTACAGTTTGTGCATTTACAATATTCATTGATTTTTGCCATTGAAAAACGTCCAGAAATGATTGAAGCTACTGACTGAATGAAAGGAGCTGGCATCTCACTCTCTTTGAATCTTCTTTATCATGCTAAGAGGAGCAGGAAAAAGCAAAAAATTTCAGAATTGCACCTTGCAATGCGGAGAAATTACTGTTTGTGCATTTACAATATTCATTGATTTTTGCCATTGAAAAACATGTTATTCATATACCAGAAATGTTTGAAGCTCCTGACTGAATGAAAGGAGCTGGCACCTCACTCTCTTTGAATCTTCTTTATCATGCTAAGAGGAGCAGGAAAAAGCAAAAAATTTCAGAATTGCACCTTGCAATGCGGAGAAATTACTGTTTGTGCATTTACAATATTCATTGATTTTTGCCATTGAAAAACGTCCAGAAATGATTGAAGCTACTGACTGAATGAAAGGAGCTGGCATCTCACTCTCTTTGAATCTTCTTTATCATGCTAAGAGGAGCAGGAAAAAGCAAAAAATTTCAGAATTGCACCTTGCAATGCGGAGAAATTACTGTTTGTGCATTTACAATATTCATTGATTTTTGCCATTGAAAAATGTCCAGAAATGATTGAAGCTACTGACTGAATGAAAGGAGCTGGCATCTCACTCTCTTTGAATCTTCTTTATCATGCTAAGAGGAGCAGGAAAAAGCAAAAAATTTCAGAATTGCGCCTTGCAATGCGGAGAAATTACTGTTTGTGCATTTACAAAATTCATTGATTTTTGCCATTGAAAAACATCATGTTATTCATATACCAGAAATGATTGAAGCTACTGACTGAATGAAAGGAGCTGGCATCTCACTCTCTTTGAATCTTCTTTATCATGCTAAGTGGAGCAGGAAAAAGCAAAAAATTTCAGAATTGCACCTTGCAATGCGGAGAAATTACAGTTTGTGCATTTACAATATTCATTGATTTTTGCCATTGAAAAACGTCCAGAAATGATTGAAGCTACTGACTGAATGAAAGGAGCTGGCATCTCACTCTCTTTGAATCTTCTTTATCATGCTAAGAGGAGCAGGAAAAAGCAAAAAATTTCAGAATTGCACCTTGCAATGCGGAGAAATTACTGTTTGTGCATTTACAATATTCATTGATTTTTGCCATTGAAAAACATGTTATTCATATACCAGAAATGTTTGAAGCTCCTGACTGAATGAAAGGAGCTGGCACCTCACTCTCTTTGAATCTTCTTTATCATGCTAAGAGGAGCAGGAAAAAGCAAAAAATTTCAGAATTGCACCTTGCAATGCGGAGAAATTACTGTTTGTGCATTTACAATATTCATTGATTTTTGCCATTGAAAAACGTCCAGAAATGATTGAAGCTACTGACTGAATGAAAGGAGCTGGCATCTCACTCTCTTTGAATCTTCTTTATCATGCTAAGAGGAGCAGGAAAAAGCAAAAAATTTCAGAATTGCACCTTGCAATGCGGAGAAATTACTGTTTGTGCATTTACAATATTCATTGATTTTTGCCATTGAAAAATGTCCAGAAATGATTGAAGCTACTGACTGAATGAAAGAAGCTGGCATCTCACTCTCTTTGAATCTTCTTTATCATGCGAAGAGGAGCAGGAAAAAGCAAAAAATTTCAGAATTGCGCCTTGCAATGCGGAGAAATTACTGTTTGTGCATTTACAAAATTCATTGATTTTTGCCATTGAAAAACATCATGTTATTCATATACCAGAAATGATTGAAGCTACTGACTGAAGGAAAGGAGCTGGCATCTCACTCTCTTTGAATCTTCTTTATCATGCTAAGAGGAGCAGGAAAAAGCAAAAAATTTCAGAATTGCACCTTGCAATGCGGAGAAATTACTGTTTGTGCATTTACAATATTCATTGATTTTTGCCATTGAAAAACGTCCAGAAATGATTGAAGCTACTGACTGAATGAAAGGAGCTGGCATCTCACTCTCTTTGAATCTTCTTTATCATGCTAAGAGGAGCAGGAAAAAGTAAAAAATTTCAGAATTGCACCTTGCAATGCGGAGAAATTACTGTTTGTGCATTTACAATATTCAATGATTTTTGCCATTGAAAAACGTCCAGAAATGATTGAAGCTACTGACTGAATGAAAGGAGCTGGCATCTCACTCTCTTTGAATCTTGTTTATCATGCTAAGAGGAGCAGGAAAAAGCAAAAAATTTCAGAATTGCACCTTGCAATGTGGAGAAATTACTGTTTGTGCATTTACAATATTCATTGATTTTTGCCATTGAAAAACGTCCAGAAATGATTGAAGCTACTGACTGAATGAAAGGAGCTGGCATCTCACTCTCTTTGAATCTTCTTTATCATGCTAAGAGGAGCAGGAAAAAGCAAAAAATTTCAGAATTGCACCTTGCAATGCGGAGAAATTACTGTTTGTGCATTTACAATATTCATTGATTTTTGCTATTGAAAAACATCATGTTATTCATATACCAGAAATGATTGAAGCTACTGACTGAATGAAAGGAGCTGGCATCTCACTCTCTTTGAATCTTCTTTATCATGCTAAGAGGAGCAGGAAAGAGCAAAAAATTTCAGAATTGCACCTTGCAATGCGGAGAAATTACAGTTTGTGCATTTACAATATTCATTGATTTTTGCCATTGAAAAACGTCCAGAAATGATTGAAGCTACTGACTGAATGAAAGGAGCTGGCATCTCACTCTCTTTGAATCTTCTTTATCATGCTAAGAGGAGCAGGAAAAAGCAAAAAATTTCAGAATTGCACCTTGCAATGCGGAGAAATTACTGTTTGTGCATTTACAATATTCATTGATTTTTGCCATTGAAAAACGTCCAGAAATGATTGAAGGTACTGACTGAATGAAAGGAGCTGGCATATCACTCTCTTTGAATCTTCTTTATCATGCTAAGAGGAGCAGGAAAAAGCAAAAAATTTCAGAATTGCACCTTGCAATGCGGAGAAATTACTGTTTGTGCATTTACAATATTCATTGATTTTTGCCATTTAAAAACGTCCAGAAATGATTGAAGCTACTGACTGAAGGAAAGGAGCTGGCATCTCACTCTCTTTGAATCTTCTTTATCATGCTAAGAGGAGCAGGAAAAAGCAAAAAATTTCAGAATTGCACCTTGCAATGCGGAGAAATTACTGTTTGTGCATTTACAATATTCATTGATTTTTGCCATTGAAAAACATCCAGAAATGATTGTAGCTACTGACTGAATGAAAGGAGCTGGCATCTCACTCTCTTTGAATCTTCTTTATCATGCTAAGAGGAGCAGGAAAAAGCAAAAAATTTCAGAATTGCACCTTGCAATGCGGTGAAATTACTGTTTGTGCATTTACAATATTCATTGATTTTTGCGATTGAAAAACATCATGTTATTCATATACCAGAAATGATTGAAGCTACTGACTGAATGAAAGGAGCTGGCATCTCACTCTCTTTGAATCTTCTTTATCATGCTAAGAGGAGCAGGAAAAAGTAAAAAATTTCAGAATTGCACCTTGCAATGCGGAGAAATTACTGTTTGTGCATTTACAATATTCAATGATTTTTGCCATTGAAAAACGTCCAGAAATGATTGAAGCTACTGACTGAATGAAAGGAGCTGGCATCTCACTCTCTTTGAATCTTGTTTATCATGCTAAGAGGAGCAGGAAAAAGCAAAAAATTTCAGAATTGCACCTTGCAATGCGGAGAAATTACTGTTTGTGCATTTACAATATTCATTGATTTTTGCCATTGAAAAACGTCCAGAAATGATTGAAGCTACTGACTGAATGAAAGGAGCTGGCATCTCACTCTCTTTGAATCTTCTTTATCATGCTAAGAGGAGCAGGAAAAAGCAAAAAATTTCAGAATTGCACCTTGCAATGCGGAGAAATTACTGTTTGTGCATTTACAATATTCATTGATTTTTGCCATTGAAAAACATCATGTTATTCATATACCAGAAATGATTGAAGCTACTGACTGAATGAAAGGAGCTGGCATCTCACTCTCTTTGAATCTTCTTTATCATGCTAAGAGGAGCAGGAAAAAGCAAAAAATTTCAGAATTGCACCTTGCAATGCGGAGAAATTACTGTTTGTGCATTTACAATATTCATTGATTTTTGCCATTGAAAAACGTCCAGAAATGATTGAAGCTACTGACTGAATGAAAGGAGATGGCATCTCACTCTCTTTGAATCTTGTTTATCATGCTAAGAGGAGCAGGAAAAAGCAAAAAATTTCAGAATTGCACCTTGCAATGCGGAGAAATTACTGTTTGTGCATTTACAATATTCATTGTTTTTTGCCATTGAAAAATGTCCAGAAATGATTGAAGCTACTGACTGAATGAAAGGAGCTGGCATCTCACTCTCTTTGAATCTTCTTTATCATGCTAAGAGGAGCAGGAAAAAGCAAAAAATTTCAGAATTGCACCTTGCAATGCGGAGAAATTACTGTTTGTGCATTTACAATATTCATTGATTTTTGCTATTGAAAAACATCATGTTATTCATATACCAGAAATGATTGAAGCTACTGACAGAATGAAAGGAGCTGGCATCTCACTCTCTTTGAATCTTCTTTATCATGCTAAGAGGAGCAGGAAAAAGCAAAAAATTTCAGAATTGCACCTTGCAATGCGGAGAAATTACAGTTTGTGCATTTACAATATTCATTGATTTTTGCCATTGAAAAACGTCCAGAAATGATTGAAGCTACTGACTGAATGAAAGGAGCTGGCATCTCACTCTCTTTGAATCTTCTTTATCATGCTAAGAGGAGCAGGAAAAAGCAAAAAATTTCAGAATTGCACCTTGCAATGCGGAGAAATTACTGTTTGTGCATTTACAATATTCATTGATTTTCTGCCACTGGCATCTCACTCTCTTTGAATCTTCTTTTCATGCTAAGAGGAGCAGGAAAAAGCAAAAAATTTCAGAATTGCACCTTGCAATGCGGAGAAATTACTGTTTGTGCATTTACAATATTCATTGATTTTTGCCATTGAAAAACGTCCAGAAATGATTGAAGCTACTGACTGAATGAAAGGAGCTGGCATCTCACTCTCTTTGAATCTTCTTTATCATGCTAAGAGGAGCAGGAAAAAGCAAAAAATTTCAGAATTGCACCTTGCAATGCGGAGAAATTACTGTTTGTGCATTTACAATATTCATTGATTTTTGCCATTGAAAAATGTCCAGAAATGATTGAAGCTACTGACTGAATGAAAGGAGCTGGCATCTCACTCTCTTTGAATCTTCTTTATCATGCTAAGAGGAGCAGGAAAAAGCAAAAAATTTCAGAATTGCGCCTTGCAATGCGGAGAAATTACTGTTTGTGCATTTACAAAATTCATGGATTTTTGCCATTGAAAAACATCATGTTATTCATATACCAGAAATGATTGAAGCTACTGACTGAAGGAAAGGAGCTGGCATCTCACTCTCTTTGAATCTTCTTTATCATGCTAAGAGGAGCAGGAAAAAGCAAAACATTTCAGAATTGCACCTTGCAATGCGGAGAAATTACTGTTTGTGCATTTACAATATTCATTGATTTTTGCCATTGAAAAACATCCAGAAATGATTGAAGCTACTGACTGAATGAAAGGAGCTGGCATCTCACTCTCTTTGAATCTTCTTTATCATGCTAAGAGGAGCAGGAAAAAGCAAAAAATTTCAGAATTGCACCTTGCAATGCGGAGAAATTACTGTTTGTGCATTTACAATATTCATTGATTTTTGCGAATGAAAAACATCATGTTATTCATATACCAGAAATGATTGAAGCTACTGACTGAATGAAAGGAGCTGGCATCTCACTCTCTTTGAATCTTCTTTATCATGCTAAGAGGAGCAGGAAAAAGTAAAAAATTTCAGAATTGCACCTTGCAATGCGGAGAAATTACTGTTTGCGCATTTACAGTATTCAATGATTTTTGCCATTGAAAAACGTCCAGAAATGATTGAAGCTACTGACTGAATGAAAGGAGCTGGCATCTCACTCTCTTTGAATCTTGTTTATCATGCTAAGAGGAGCAGGAAAAAGCAAAAAATTTCAGAATTGCACCTTGCAATGCGGAGAAATTACTGTTTGTGCATTTACAATATTCATTGATTTTTGCCATTGAAAAACGTCCCGAAATGATTGAAGCTACTGACTGAATGAAAGGAGCTGGCATCTCACTCTCTTTGAATCTTCTTTATCATGCTAAGAGGAGCAGGAAAAAGCAAAAAATTTCAGAATTGCACCTTGCAATGCGGAGAAATTACTGTTTGTGCATTTACAATATTCATTGATTTTTGCCATTGAAAAACATGTTATTCATATACCAGAAATGTTTGAAGCTCCTGACTGAATGAAAGGAGCTGGCACCTCACTCTCTTTGAATCTTCTTTATCATGCTAAGAGGAGCAGGAAAAAGCAAAAAATTTCAGAATTGCACCTTGCAATGCGGAGAAATTACTGTTTGTGCATTTACAATATTCATTGATTTTTGCCATTGAAAAACGTCCAGAAATGATTGAAGCTACTGACTGAATGAAAGGAGCTGTCATCTCACTCTCTTTGAATCTTCTTTATCATGCTAAGAGGAGCAGGAAAAAGCAAAAAATTTCAGAATTGCACCTTGCAATGCGGAGAAATTACTGTTTGTGCATTTACAATATTCATTGATTTTTGCCATTGAAAAATGTCCAGAAATGATTGAAGCTACTGACTGAATGAAAGGAGCTGGCATCTCACTCTCTTTGAATCTTCTTTATCATGCTAGGATTAGCAGGAAAAAGCAAAAAATTTCAGAATTGCACCTTGCAATGTGGAGATATTACTGTTTGTGCATTTACAATATTCATTGATTTTTGCCATTGAAAAACATGTTTTTCATATACCAGAAATGTTTGAAGCTACTGACTGAATGAAAGGAGCTGGCATCTCACTCTCTTTGAATCTTCTTTATCATGCTAGGATTAACAGGAAAAAGCAAAAAATTTCAGAATTTCACCTTGCAATGTGGAGATATTACTGTTTGTGCATTTACAATATTCATTGATTTTTGCCATTGAAAAACATGTTTTTCATATACCAGAAATGTTTGAAGCTACTGACTGAATGAAAGGAGCTGGCATCTCACTCTTTTCGAATCTTCTTTATCATGCTAGGATTAACAGGAAAAAGCAAAAAATTTCAGAATTGCACCTTGCAATGTGGAGATATTAGTGTTTGTGCATTTACAATATTCATTGATTTTTGCCATTAAAAAATGTCCAGAAATGATTGAAGCTACTGACTGAATGAAAGGAGCTGGCATCTCACTCTCTTTGAATCTTCTTTATCATGCTAGGATTAGCAGGAAAAAGCAAAAAATTTCAGAATTGCACCTTGCAATGTGGAGATATTACTGTTTGTGCATTTACAATATTGATTGATTTTTGCCATTGAAAAACATGTTTTTCATATACCAGAAATGTTTGAAGCTACTGACTGAATGAAAGGAGCTGGCATCTCACTCTCTTTGAATCTTCTTTATCATGCTAGGATTAACAGGAAAAAGCAAAAAATTTCAGAATTTCACCTTGCAATGTGGAGATATTACTGTTTGTGCATTTACAATATTCATTGATTTTTGCCATTGAAAAACATGTTTTTCATATACCAGAAATGTTTGAAGCTACTGACTGAATGAAAGGAGCTGGCATCTCACTCTCTTTGAATCTTCTTTATCATGCTAGGATTAACAGGAAAAAGCAAAAAATTTCAGAATTGCACCTTGCAATGTGGAGATATTACTGTTTGTGCATTTACAATATTCATTGATTTTTGCCATTGAAAAACGTCCAGAAATGTTTGAAGCTACTGACTGAATGAAAGGAGCTGGCATCTCACTCTCTTTGAATCTTCTTTATCATGCTAGGATTAGCAGGAAAAAGCAAAAAATTTCAGAATTGCACCTTGCAATGTGGAGATATTACTGTTTGTGCATTTACAATATTCATTGATTTTTGCCATTGAAAAACATGTTTTTCATATACCAGAAATGTTTGAAGCTACTGACTGAATGAAAGGAGCTGGCATCTCACTCTCTTTGAATCTTCTTTATCATGCTAGGATTAGCAGGAAAAAGCAAAAAATTTCAGAATTGCACCTTGCAATGTGGAGATATTACTGTTTGTGCATTTACAATATTCATTGATTTTTGCCATTGAAAAACGTTTTTCATATACCAGAAATGTTTGAAGCTACTGACTGAATGAAAGGAGCTGGCATCTCACTCTCTTTGAATCTTCTTTATCATGCTAGGATTAACAGGAAAAAGCAAAAAATTTCAGAATTGCACCTTGCAATGTGGAGATATTACTGTTTGTGCATTTACAATATTCATTGATTTTTGCCATTGAAAAACGTCCAGAAATGTTTGAAGCTACTGACTGAATGAAAGGAGCTGGCATCTCACTCTCTTTGAATCTTCTTTATCATGCTAGGATTAACAGGAAAAAGCTAAAAATTTCAGAATTGCACCTTGCAATGTGGAGATATTACTGTTTGTGCATTTACAATATTCATTGATTTTTGCCATTGAAAAACATGTTTTTCATATACCAGAAATGTTTGAAGCTACTGACTGAATGAAAGGAGCTGGCATCTCACTCTCTTTGAATCTTCTTTATCATGCTAGGATTAGCAGGAAAAAGCAAAAAATTTCAGAATTGCACCTTGCAATGTGGAGATATTACTGTTTGTGCATTTACAATATTCATTGATTTTTGCCATTGAAAAACATGTGTTTTTCACATACCAGAAATGTTTGAAGCTACTGACTGAATGAAAGGAGCTGGCATCTCACTCTCTTTGAATCTTCTTTATCATGCTAGGATTAGCAGGAAAAAGCAAAAAATTTCAGAATTGCACCTTGCAATGTGGAGATATTACTGTTTGTGCATTTACAATATTCATTGATTTTTGCCATTGAAAAACATGTTTTTCATATACCAGAAATGTTTGAAGCTACTGACTGAATGAAAGGAGCTGGCATCTCACTCTCTTTGAATCTTCTTTATCATGCTAGGATTAACAGGAAAAAGCAAAAAATTTCAGAATTGCACCTTGCAATGTGGAGATATTACTGTTTGTGCATTTACAATATTCATTGATTTTTGCCATTGAAAAACGTCCAGAAATGTTTGAAGCTACTGACTGAATGAAAGGAGCTGGCATCTCACTCTCTTTGAATCTTCTTTATCATGCTAGGATTAGCAGGAAAAAGCAAAAAATTTCAGAATTGCACCTTGCAATGTGGAGATATTACTGTTTGTGCATTTACAATATTCATTGATTTTTGCCATTGAAAAACATGTTTTTCATATACCAGAAATGTTTGAAGCTACTGACTGAATGAAAGGAGCTGGCATGTCACTCTCTTTGAATCTTCTTTATCATGCTAGGATTAACAGGAAAAAGCAAAAAATTTCAGAATTGCACCTTGCAATGTGGAGATATTACTGTTTGTGCATTTACAATATTCATTGATTTTTGCCATTGAAAAACATGTTTTTCATATACCAGAAATGTTTGAAGCTACTGACTGAATGAAAGGAGCTGGCATCTCACTCTCTTTGAATCTTCTTTATCATGCTAGGATTAACAGGAAAAAGCAAAAAATTTCAGAATTGCACCTTGCAATGTGGAGATATTACTGTTTGTGCATTTACAATATTCATTGATTTTTGCCATTGAAAAACATCCAGAAATGTTTGAAGCTACTGACTGAATGAAAGGAGCTGGCATCTCACTCTCTTTGAATCTTCTTTATCATGCTAGGATTAGCAGGAAAAAGCAAAAAATTTCAGAATTGCACCTTGCAATGTGGAGATATTACTGTTTGTGCATTTAAAATATTCATTGATTTTTGCCATTGAAAAACATGTTTTTCATATACCAGAAATGTTTGAAGCTACTGACTGAATGAAAGGAGCTGGCATCTCACTCTCTTTGAATCTTCTTTATCATGCTAGGATTAACAGGAAAAAGCAAAAAATTTCAGAATTGCACCTTGCAATGTGGAGATATTACTGTTTGTGCATTTACAATATTCATTGATTTTTGCCATTGAAAAACATGTTTTTCATATACCAGAAATGTTTGAAGCTACTGACTGAATGAAAGGAGCTGGCATCTCACTCTCTTTGAATCTTCTTTATCATGCTAAGAGGAGCAGGAAAAAGCAAAAAATTTCAGAATTGCACCTTGCAATGCGGAGAAATTACTGTTTGTGCATTTACAATATTCATTGATTTTTGCCATTGAAAAATGTCCAGAAATGATTGAAGCTACTGACTGAATGAAAGGAGCTGGCATCTCACTCTCTTTGAATCTTCTTTATCATGCTAGGATTAGCAGGAAAAAGCAAAAAATTTCAGAATTGCACCTTGCAATGTGGAGATATTACTGTTTGTGCATTTACAATATTCATTGATTTTTTGCCATTGAAAAACATGTTTTTCATATACCAGAAATGTTTGAAGCTACTGACTGAATGAAAGGAGCTGGCATCTCACTCTCTTTGAATCTTCTTTATCATGCTAGGATTAACAGGAAAAAGCAAAAAATTTCAGAATTTCACCTTGCAATGTGGAGATATTACTGTTTGTGCATTTACAATATTCATTGATTTTTGCCATTGAAAAACATGTTTTTCATATACCAGAAATGTTTGAAGCTACTGACTGAATGAAAGGAGCTGGCATCTCACTCTCTTTGAATCTTCTTTATCATGCTAGGATTAACAGGAAAAAGCAAAAAATTTCAGAATTGCACCTTGCAATGTGGAGATATTACTGTTTGTGCATTTACAATATTCATTGATTTTTGCCATTGAAAAACGTCCAGAAATGTTTGAAGCTACTGACTGAATGAAAGGAGCTGGCATCTCACTCTCTTTGAATCTTCTTTATCATGCTAGGATTAGCAGGAAAAAGCAAAAAATTTCAGAATTGCACCTTGCAATGTGGAGATATTACTGTTTGTGCAATTACAATATTCATTGATTTTTGCCATTGAAAAACGTCCAGAAATGTTTGAAGCTACTGACTGAATGAAAGGAGCTGGCATCTCACTCTCTTTGAATCTTCTTTATCATGCTAGGATTAGCAGGAAAAAGCAAAAAATTTCAGAATTGCACCTTGCAATGTGGAGATATTACTGTTTGTGCATTTACAATATTCATTGATTTTTGCCATTGAAAAACGTCCAGAAATGTTTGAAGCTACTGACTGAATGAAAGGAGCTGGCATCTCACTCTCTTTGAATCTTCTTTATCATGCTAGGATTAGCAGGAAAAAGCAAAAAATTTCAGAATTGCACCTTGCAATGTGGAGATATTACTGTTTGTGCATTTACAATATTCATTGATTTTTGCCATTGAAAAACATGTTTTTCATATACCAGAAATGTTTGAAGCTACTGACTGAATGAAAGGAGCTGGCATCTCACTCTCTTTGAATCTTCTTTATCATGCTAGGATTAGCAGGAAAAAGCAAAAAATTTCAGAATTGCACCTTGCAATGTGGAGATATTACTGTTTGTGCATTTACAATATTCATTGATTTTTGCCATTGAAAAACATGTTTTTCATATACCAGAAATGTTTGAAGCTACTGACTGAATGAAAGGAGCTGGCATCTCACTCTCTTTGAATCTTCTTTATCATGCTAGGATTAACAGGAAAAAGCAAAAAATTTCAGAATTGCACCTTGCAATGTGGAGATATTACTGTTTGTGCATTTACAATATTCATTGATTTTCGCCATTGAAAAACGTCCAGAAATGTTTGAAGCTACTGACTGAATGAAAGGAGCTGGCATCTCACTCTCTTTGAATCTTCTTTATCATGCTAGGATTAACAGGAAAAAGCTAAAAATTTCAGAATTGCACCTTGCAATGTGGAGATATTACTGTTTGTGCATTTACAATATTCATTGATTTTTGCCATTGAAAAACATGTTTTTCATATACCAGAAATGTTTGAAGCTACTGACTGAATGAAAGGAGCTGGCATCTCACTCTCTTTGAATCTTCTTTATCATGCTAGGATTAGCAGGAAAAAGCAAAGAATTTCAGAATTGCACCTTGCAATGTGGAGATATTACTGTTTGTGCATTTACAATATTCATTGATTTTTGCCATTGAAAAACATGTTTTTCATATACCAGAAATGTTTGAAGCTACTGACTGAATGAAAGGAGCTGGCATCTCACTCTCTTTGAATCTTCTTTATCATGCTAAGAGGAGCAGGAAAAAGCAAAAAATTTCAGAATTGCACCTTGCAATGCGGAGAAATTACTGTTTGTGCATTTACAATATTCATTGATTTTTGCCATTGAAAAACGTCCAGAAATGATTGAAGCTACTGACTGAATGAAAGGAGCTGTCATCTCACTCTCTTTGAATCTTCTTTATCATGCTAAGAGGAGCAGGAAAAAGCAAAAAATTTCAGAATTGCACCTTGCAATGCGGAGAAATTACTGTTTGTGCATTTACAATATTCATTGATTTTTGCCATTGAAAAATGTCCAGAAATGATTGAAGCTACTGACTGAATGAAAGGAGCTGGCATCTCACTCTCTTTGAATCTTCTTTATCATGCTAGGATTAGCAGGAAAAAGCAAAAATTTTCAGAATTGCACCTTGCAATGTGGAGATATTACTGTTTGTGCATTTACAATATTCATTGATTTTTGCCATTGAAAAACATGTTTTTCATATACCAGAAATGTTTGAAGCCACTGACTGAATGAAAGGAGCTGGCATCTCACTCTCTTTGAATCTTCTTTATCATGCTAGGATTAACAGGAAAAAGCAAAAAATTTCAGAATTTCACCTTGCAATGTGGAGATATTACTGTTTGTGCATTTACAATATTCATTGATTTTTGCCATTGAAAAACATGTTTTTCATATACCAGAAATGTTTGAAGCTACTGACTGAATGAAAGGAGCTGGCATCTCACTCTCTTTGAATCTTCTTTATCATGCTAGGATTAGCAGGAAAAAGCAAAAAATTTCAGAATTGCACCTTGCAATGTGGAGATATTACTGTTTGTGCATTTACAATATTCATTGATTTTTGCCATTGAAAAACATGTTTTTCATATACCAGAAATGTTTGAAGCTACTGACTGAATGAAAGGAGCTGGCATCTCACTCTCTTTGAATCTTCTTTATCATGCTAGGATTAGCAGGAAAAAGCAAAAAATTTCAGAATTGCACCTTGCAATGTGGAGATATTACTGTTTGTGCATTTACAATATTCATTGATTTTTGCCATTGAAAAACGTTTTTCATATACCAGAAATGTTTGAAGCTACTGACTGAATGAAAGGAGCTGGCATCTCACTCTCTTTGAATCTTCTTTATCATGCTAGGATTAACAGGAAAAAGCAAAAAATTTCAGAATTGCACCTTGCAATGTGGAGATATTACTGTTTGTGCATTTACAATATTCATTGATTTTTGCCATTGAAAAACGTCCAGAAATGTTTGAAGCTACTGACTGAATGAAAGGAGCTGGCATCTCACTCTCTTTGAATCTTCTTTATCATGCTAGGATTAACAGGAAAAAGCTAAAAATTTCAGAATTGCACCTTGCAATGTGGAGATATTACTGTTTGTGCATTTACAATATTCATTGATTTTTGCCATTGAAAAACATGTTTTTCATATACCAGAAATGTTTGAAGCTACTGACTGAATGAAAGGAGCTGGCATCTCACTCTCTTTGAATCTTCTTTATCATGCTAGGATTAGCAGGAAAAAGCAAAAAATTTCAGAATTGCACCTTGCAATGTGGAGATATTACTGTTTGTGCATTTACAATATTCATTGATTTTTGCCATTGAAAAACATGTGTTTTTCATATACCAGAAATGTTTGAAGCTACTGACTGAATGAAAGGAGCTGGCATCTCACTCTCTTTGAATCTTCTTTATCATGCTAGGATTAGCAGGAAAAAGCAAAAAATTTCAGAATTGCACCTTGCAATGTGGAGATATTACTGTTTGTGCATTTACAATATTCATTGATTTTTGCCATTGAAAAACATGTTTTTCATATACCAGAAATGTTTGAAGCTACTGACTGAATGAAAGGACCTGGCATCTCACTCTCTTTGAATCTTCTTTATCATGCTAGGATTAGCAGGAAAAAGCAAAAAATTTCAGAATTGCACCTTGCAATGTGGAGATATTACTGTTTGTGCATTTACAATATTCATTGATTTTTGCCATTGAAAAACGTCCAGAAATGTTTGAAGCTACTGACTGAATGAAAGGAGCTGGCATCTCACTCTATTTGAATATTCTTTATCATGCTAGGATTAGCAGGAAAAAGCAAAAAATTTCAGAATTGCACCTTGCAATGTGGAGATATTACTGTTTGTGCATTTACAATATTCATTGATTTTTGCCATTGAAAAACGTCCAGAAATGTTTATACCAGAAATGTTTGAAGCTACTGACTGAATGAAAGGAGCTGGCATCTCACTCTCTTTGAATCTTCTTTATCATGCTAAGAGGAGCAGGAAAAAGCAAAAAAATTCAGAATTGCACCTTGCAATGCGGAGAAATTACTGTTTGTGCATTTACAATATTCATTGATTTTTGCCATTGAAAAATGTCCAGAAATGATTGAAGCTACTGACTGAATGAAAGGAGCTGGCATCTCACTCACTTTGAATCTTCTTTATCATGCTAAGAGGAGCAGGAAAAAGCAAAAAATTTCAGAATTGCACCTTGCAATGCGGAGAAATTACTGTTTGTGCATTTACAATATTCATTGATTTTTGCCATTGAAAAACGTCCAGAAATGATTGAAGCTACTGACTGAATGAAAGGAGCTGGCATCTCACTCTCTTTGAATCTTCTTTATCATGCTAAGAGGAGCAGGAAAAAGCAAAAAATTTCAGAATTGCACCTTGCAATGTGGAGAAATTACTGTTTGTGCATTTACAATATTCATTGATTTTTGCCATTGAAAAACATCATGTTATTCATACCCAGAAATGATTGAAGCTACTGACTGAATGAAAGGAGCTGGCATCTCACTCTCTTTGAATCTTCTTTATCATGCTAAGAGGAGCAGGAAAAAGCAAAACATTTCAGAATTGCACCTTGCAATGCGGAGAAATTACTGTTTGTGCATTTACAATATTCATTGATTTTTGCCATTGAAAAACGTCCAGAAATGATTGAAGCTACTGACTGAATGAAAGGAGCTGGCATCTCACTCTCTTTGAATCTTCTTTATCATGCTAAGAGGAGCAGGAAAAAGCAAAAAATTTCAGAATTGCACCTTGCAATGCGGAGAAATTACTGTTTGTGCATTTACAATATTCATTGATTTTTGCCATTGAAAAACGTCCAGAAATGATTGAAGCTACTGACTGAATGAAGGGAGCTGGCATCTCACTCTCTTTGAATCTTCTTTACCATGCTAAGAGGAGCAGGAAAAAGCAAAAAATTTCAGAATTGCACCTTGCAATGCGGAGAAATTACTGTTTGTGCATTTACAATATTCATTGATTTTTGCCATTGAAAAACATCATGTTATTCATATACCAGAAATGATTGAAGCTACTGACTGAATGAAAGGAGCTGGCATCTCACTCTCTTTGAATCTTCTTTACCATGCTAGGATTAGCAGGAAAAAGCAAAAAATTTCAGAATTGCACCTTGCAATGTGGAGATATTACTGTTTGTGCATTTACAATATTCATTGATTTTTGCCATTGAAAAACGTCCAGAAATGTTTATACCAGAAATGTTTGAAGCTACTGACTGAATGAAAGGAGCTGGCATCTCACTCTCTTTGAATCTTCTTTATCATGCTAAGAGGAGCAGGAAAAAGCAAAAAAATTCAGAATTGCACCTTGCAATGCGGAGAAATTACTGTTTGTGCATTTACAATATTCATTGATTTTTGCCATTGAAAAATGTCCAGAAATGATTGAAGCTACTGACTGAATGAAAGGAGCTGGCATCTCACTCTCTTTGAATCTTCTTTATCATGCTAAGAGGAGCAGGAAAAAGCAAAAAATTTCAGAATTGCGCCTTGCAATGCGGAGAAATTACTGTTTGTGCATTTACAAAATTCATTGATTTTTGCCATTGAAAAACATCATGTTATTCATATACCAGAAATGATTGAAGCTACTGACTGAAGGAAAGGAGCTGGCATCTCACTCTCTTTGAATCTTCTTTATCATGCTAAGAGGAGCAGGAAAAAGCAAAAAATTTCAGAATTGCACCTTGCAATGCGGAGAAATTACTGTTTGTGCATTTACAATATTCATTGATTTTTGCCATTGAAAAACGTCCAGAAATGATTGAAGCTACTGACTGAATGAAAGGAGCTGGCATCTCACTCTCTTTGAATCTTCTTTATCATGCTAAGAGGAGCAGGAAAAAGCAAAAAATTTCAGAATTGCACCTTGCAATGTGGAGAAATTACTGTTTGTGCATTTACAATATTCATTGATTTTTGCCATTGAAAAACATCATGTTATTCATACCCAGAAATGATTGAAGCTACTGACTGAATGAAAGGAGCTGGCATCTCACTCTCTTTGAATCTTCTTTATCATGCTAAGAGGAGCAGGAAAAAGCAAAACATTTCAGAATTGCACCTTGCAATGCGGAGAAATTACTGTTTGTGCATTTACAATATTCATTGATTTTTGCCATTGAAAAACGTCCAGAAATGATTGAAGCTACTGACTGAATGAAAGGAGCTGGCATCTCACTCTCTTTGAATCTTCTTTATCATGCTAAGAGGAGCAGGAAAAAGCAAAAAATTTCAGAATTGCACCTTGCAATGCGGAGAAATTACTGTTTGTGCATTTACAATATTCATTGATTTTTGCCATTGAAAAACGTCCAGAAATGATTGAAGCTACTGACTGAATGAAAGGAGCTGGCATCTCACTCTCTTTGAATCTTCTTTACCATGCTAAGAGGAGCAGGAAAAAGCAAAAAATTTCAGAATTGCACCTTGCAATGCGGAGAAATTACTGTTTGTGCATTTACAATATTCATTGATTTTTGCCATTGAAAAACATCATGTTATTCATATACCAGAAATGATTGAAGCTACTGACTGAATGAAAGGAGCTGGCATCTCACTCTCTTTGAATCTTCTTTATCATGCTAGGATTAGCAGGAAAAAGCAAAAAATTTCAGAATTGCACCTTGCAATGTGGAGATATTACTGTTTGTGCATTTACAATATTCATTGATTTTTGCCATTGAAAAACGTCCAGAAATGTTTATACCAGAAATGTTTGAAGCTACTGACTGAATGAAAGGAGCTGGCATCTCACTCTCTTTGAATCTTCTTTATCATGCTAAGAGGAGCAGGAAAAAGCAAAAAAATTCAGAATTGCACCTTGCAATGCGGAGAAATTACTGTTTGTGCATTTACAATATTCATTGATTTTTGCCATTGAAAAATGTCCAGAAATGATTGAAGCTACTGACTGAATGAAAGGAGCTGGCATCTCACTCTCTTTGAATCTTCTTTATCATGCTAAGAGGAGCAGGAAAAAGCAAAAAATTTCAGAATTGCGCCTTGCAATGCGGAGAAATTACTGTTTGTGCATTTACAAAATTCATTGATTTTTGCCATTGAAAAACATCATGTTATTCATATACCAGAAATGATTGAAGCTACTGACTGAAGGAAAGGAGCTGGCATCTCACTCTCTTTGAATCTTCTTTATCATGCTAAGAGGAGCAGGAAAAAGCAAAAAATTTCAGAATTGCACCTTGCAATGCGGAGAAATTACTGTTTGTGCATTTACAATATTCATTGATTTTTGCCATTGAAAAACGTCCAGAAATGATTGAAGCTACTGACTGAATGAAAGGAGCTGGCATCTCACTCTCTTTGAATCTTCTTTATCATGCTAAGAGGAGCAGGAAAAAGTAAAAAATTTCAGAATTGCACCTTGCAATGCGGAGAAATTACTGTTTGTGCATTTACAATATTCAATGATTTTTGCCATTGAAAAACGTCCAGAAATGATTGAAGCTACTGACTGAATGAAAGGAGCTGGCATCTCACTCTCTTTGAATCTTGTTTATCATGCTAAGAGGAGCAGGAAAAAGCAAAAAATTTCAGAATTGCACCTTGCAATGTGGAGAAATTACTGTTTGTGCATTTACAATATTCATTGATTTTTGCCATTGAAAAACGTCCAGAAATGATTGAAGCTACTGACTGAATGAAAGGAGCTGGCATCTCACTCTCTTTGAATCTTCTTTATCATGCTAAGAGGAGCAGGAAAAAGCAAAAAATTTCAGAATTGCACCTTGCAATGCGGAGAAATTACTGTTTGTGCATTTACAATATTCATTGATTTTTGCTATTGAAAAACATCATGTTATTCATATACCAGAAATGATTGAAGCTACTGACTGAATGAAAGGAGCTGGCATCAAACTCTCTTTGAATCTTCTTTATCATGCTAAGAGGAGCAGGAAAAAGCAAAAAATTTCAGAATTGCACCTTGCAATGCGGAGAAATTACAGTTTGTGCATTTACAATATTCATTGATTTTTGCCATTGAAAAACGTCCAGAAATGATTGAAGCTACTGACTGAATGAAAGGAGCTGGCATCTCACTCTCTTTGAATCTTCTTTATCATGCTAAGAGGAGCAGGAAAAAGCAAAAAATTTCAGAATTGCACCTTGCAATGCGGAGAAATTACTGTTTGTGCATTTACAATATTCATTGATTTTTGCCATTGAAAAACGTCCAGAAATGATTGAAGGTACTGACTGAATGAAAGGAGCTGGCATATTACTCTCTTTGAATCTTCTTTATCATGCTAAGAGGAGCAGGAAAAAGCAAAAAATTTCAGAATTGCACCTTGCAATGCGGAGAAATTACTGTTTGTGCATTTACAATATTCATTGATTTTTGCCATTGAAAAACGTCCAGAAATGATTGAAGCTACTGACTGAATGAAAGGAGCTGGCATCTCACTCTCTTTGAATCTTCTTTATCATGCTAAGAGGAGCAGGAAAAAGCAAAAAATTTCAGAATTGCACCTTGCAATGCGGAGAAATTACTGTTTGTGCATTTACAATATTCATTGATTTTTGCCATTGAAAAATGTCCAGAAATGATTGAAGCTACTGACTGAATGAAAGGAGCTGGCATCTCACTCTCTTTGAATCTTCTTTATCATGCTAAGAGGAGCAGGAAAAAGCAAAAAATTTCAGAATTGCGCCTTGCAATGCGGAGAAATTACTGTTTGTGCATTTACAAAATTCATTGATTTTTGCCATTGAAAAACATCATGTTATTCATATACCAGAAATGATTGAAGCTACTGACTGAAGGAAAGGAGCTGGCATCTCACTCTCTTTGAATCTTCTTTATCATGCTAAGAGGAGCAGGAAAAAGCAAAAAATTTCAGAATTGCACCTTGCAATGCGGAGAAATTACTGTTTGTGCATTTACAATATT
The DNA here is from genome assembly GCF_046119375.1 of Phyllobates terribilis. Classification (NCBI taxonomy): domain Eukaryota; kingdom Metazoa; phylum Chordata; class Amphibia; order Anura; family Dendrobatidae; genus Phyllobates; species Phyllobates terribilis. Next base: position 31,149 of record NW_027365038.1, on the reverse strand, counting down.
CATTGATTTTTGCCATTGAAAAACATCCAGAAATGATTGTAGCTACTGACTGAATGAAAGGAGCTGGCATCTCACTCTCTTTGAATCTTCTTTATCATGCTAAGAGGAGCAGGAAAAAGCAAAAAATTTCAGAATTGCACCTTGCAATGCGGTGAAATTACTGTTTGTGCATTTACAATATTCATTGATTTTTGCGATTGAAAAACATCATGTTATTCATATACCAGAAATGATTGAAGCTACTGACTGAATGAAAGGAGCTGGCATCTCACTCTCTTTGAATCTTCTTTATCATGCTAAGAGGAGCAGGAAAAAGTAAAAAATTTCAGAATTGCACCTTGCAATGCGGAGAAATTACTGTTTGTGCATTTACAATATTCAATGATTTTTGCCATTGAAAAACGTCCAGAAATGATTGAAGCTACTGACTGAATGAAAGGAGCTGGCATCTCACTCTCTTTGAATCTTGTTTATCATGCTAAGAGGAGCAGGAAAAAGCAAAAAATTTCAGAATTGCACCTTGCAATGCGGAGAAATTACTGTTTGTGCATTTACAATATTCATTGATTTTTGCCATTGAAAAATGTCCAGAAATGATTGAAGCTACTGACTGAATGAAAGGAGCTGGCATCTCACTCTCTTTGAATCTTCTTTATCATGCTAAGAGGAGCAGGAAAAAGCAAAAAATTTCAGAATTGCACCTTGCAATGCGGAGAAATTACTGTTTGTGCATTTACAATATTCATTGATTTTTGCCATTGAAAAACATCATGTTATTCATATACCAGAAATGATTGAAGCTACTGACTGAATGAAAGGAGCTGGCATCTCACTCTCTTTGAATCTTCTTTATCATGCTAAGAGGAGCAGGAAAAAGCAAAAAATTTCAGAATTGCACCTTGCAATGCGGAGAAATTACTGTTTGTGCATTTACAATATTCATTGATTTTTGCCATTGAAAAACGTCCAGAAATGATTAAAGCTACTGACTGAATGAAAGGAGATGGCATCTCACTCTCTTTGAATCTTGTTTATCATGCTAAGAGGAGCAGGAAAAAGCAAAAAATTTCAGAATTGCACCTTGCAATGCGGAGAAATTACTGTTTGTGCATTTACAATATTCATTGATTTTTGCCATTGAAAAATGTCCAGAAATGATTGAAGCTACTGACTGAATGAAAGGAGCTGGCATCTCACTCTCTTTGAATCTTCTTTATCATGCTAAGAGGAGCAGGAAAAAGCAAAAAATTTCAGAATTGCACCTTGCAATGCGGAGAAATTACTGTTTGTGCATTTACAATATTCATTGATTTTTGCTATTGAAAAACATCATGTTATTCATATACCAGAAATGATTGAAGCTACTGACAGAATGAAAGGAGCTGGCATCTCACTCTCTTTGAATCTTCTTTATCATGCTAAGAGGAGCAGGAAAAAGCAAAAAATTTCAGAATTGCACCTTGCAATGCGGAGAAATTACAGTTTGTGCATTTACAATATTCATTGATTTTTGCCATTGAAAAACGTCCAGAAATGATTGAAGCTACTGACTGAATGAAAGGAGCTGGCATCTCACTCTCTTTGAATCTTCTTTATCATGCTAAGAGGAGCAGGAAAAAGCAAAAAATTTCAGAATTGCACCTTGCAATGCGGAGAAATTACTGTTTGTGCATTTACAATATTCATTGATTTTTGCCATTGAAAAACGTCCAGAAATGATTGAAGGTACTGACTGAATGAAAGGAGCTGGCATCTCACTCTCTTTGAATCTTCTTTATCATGCTAAGAGGAGCAGGAAAAAGCAAAAAATTTCAGAATTGCACCTTGCAATGCGGAGAAATTACTGTTTGTGCATTTACAATATTCATTGATTTTTGCCATTGAAAAACGTCCAGAAATGATTGAAGCTACTGACTGAATGAAAGGAGCTGGCATCTCACTCTCTTTGAATCTTCTTTATCATGCTAAGAGGAGCAGGAAAAAGCAAAAAATTTCAGAATTGCACCTTGCAATGCGGAGAAATTACTGTTTGTGCATTTACAATATTCATTGATTTTTGCCATTGAAAAACGTCCAGAAATGATTGAAGCTACTGACTGAATGAAAGGAGCTGGCATCTCACTCTCTTTGAATCTTCTTTATCATGCTAAGAGGAGCAGGAAAAAGCAAAAAATTTCAGAATTGCACCTTGCAATGCGGAGAAATTACTGTTTGTGCATTTACAATATTCATTGATTTTTGCCATTGAAAAATGTCCAGAAATGATTGAAGCTACTGACTGAATGAAAGGAGCTGGCATCTCACTCTCTTTGAATCTTCTTTATCATGCTAAGAGGAGCAGGAAAAAGCAAAAAATTTCAGAATTGCGCCTTGCAATGCGGAGAAATTACTGTTTGTGCATTTACAAAATTCATGGATTTTTGCCATTGAAAAACATCATGTTATTCATATACCAGAAATGATTGAAGCTACTGACTGAAGGAAAGGAGCTGGCATCTCACTCTCTTTGAATCTTCTTTATCATGCTAAGAGGAGCAGGAAAAAGCAAAAAATTTCAGAATTGCACCTTGCAATGCGGAGAAATTACTGTTTGTGCATTTACAATATTCATTGATTTTTGCCATTGAAAAACATCCAGAAATGATTGAAGCTACTGACTGAATGAAAGGAGCTGGCATCTCACTCTCTTTGAATCTTCTTTATCATGCTAAGAGGAGCAGGAAAAAGCAAAAAATTTCAGAATTGCACCTTGCAATGCGGAGAAATTACTGTTTGTGCATTTACAATATTCATTGATTTTTGCGAATGAAAAACATCATGTTATTCATATACCAGAAATGATTGAAGCTACTGACTGAATGAAAGGAGCTGGCATCTCACTCTCCTTGAATCTTCTTTATCATGCTAAGAGGAGCAGGAAAAAGTAAAAAATTTCAGAATTGCACCTTGCAATGCGGAGAAATTACTGTTTGTGCATTTACAATATTCATTGATTTTTGCCATTGAAAAACGTCCAGAAATGATTGAAGCTACTGACTGAATGAAAGGAGCTGGCATCTCACTCTCTTTGAATCTTGTTTATCATGCTAAGAGGAGCAGGAAAAAGCAAAAAATTTCAGAATTGCACCTTGCAATGCGGAGAAATTACTGTTTGTGCATTTACAATATTCATTGATTTTTGCCATTGAAAAACGTCCAGAAATGATTGAAGCTACTGACTGAATGAAAGGAGCTGGCATCTCACTCTCTTTGAATCTTCTTTATCATGCTAAGAGGAGCAGGAAAAAGCAAAAAATTTCAGAATTGCACCTTGCAATGCGGAGAAATTACTGTTTGTGCATTTACAATATTCATTGATTTTTGCCATTGAAAAACATGTTATTCATATACCAGAAATGTTTGAAGCTCCTGACTGAATGAAAGGAGCTGGCACCTCACTCTCTTTGAATCTTCTTTATCATGCTAAGAGGAGCAGGAAAAAGCAAAAAATTTCAGAATTGCACCTTGCAATGCGGAGAAATTACTGTTTGTGCATTTACAATATTCATTGATTTTTGCCATTGAAAAACGTCCAGAAATGATTGAAGCTACTGACTGAATGAAAGGAGCTGTCATCTCACTCTCTTTGAATCTTCTTTATCATGCTAAGAGGAGCAGGAAAAAGCAAAAAATTTCAGAATTGCACCTTGCAATGCGGAGAAATTACTGTTTGTGCATTTACAATATTCATTGATTTTTGCCATTGAAAAATGTCCAGAAATGATTGAAGCTACTGACTGAATGAAAGGAGCTGGCATCTCACTCTCTTTGAATCTTCTTTATCATGCTAGGATTAACAGGAAAAAGCAAAAAATTTCAGAATTTCACCTTGCAATGTGGAGATATTACTGTTTGTGCATTTACAATATTCATTGATTTTTGCCATTGAAAAACATGTTTTTCATATACCAGAAATGTTTGAAGCTACTGACTGAATGAAAGGAGCTGGCATCTCACTCTTTTCGAATCTTCTTTATCAGGCTAGGATTAACAGGAAAAAGCAAAAAATTTCAGAATTGCACCTTGCAATGTGGAGATATTAGTGTTTGTGCATTTACAATATTCATTGATTTTTGCCATTAAAAAATGTCCAGAAATGATTGAAGCTACTGACTGAATGAAAGGAGCTGGCATCTCACTCTCTTTGAATCTTCTTTATCATGCTAGGATTAGCAGGAAAAAGCAAAAAATTTCAGAATTGCACCTTGCAATGTGGAGATATTACTGTTTGTGCATTTACAATATTCATTGATTTTTGCCATTGAAAAACATGTTTTTCATATACCAGAAATGTTTGAAGCTACTGACTGAATGAAAGGAGCTGGCATCTCACTCTCTTTGAAACTTCTTTATCATGCTAGGATTAACAGGAAAAAGCAAAAAATTTCAGAATTTCACCTTGCAATGTGGAGATATTACTGTTTGTGCATTTACAATATTCATTGATTTTTGCCATTGAAAAACATGTTTTTCATATACCAGAAATGTTTGAAGCTACTGACTGAATGAAAGGAGCTGGCATCTCACTCTCTTTGAATCTTCTTTATCATGCTAGGATTAACAGGAAAAAGCAAAAAATTTCAGAATTGCACCTTGCAATGTGGAGATATTACTGTTTGTGCATTTACAATATTCATTGATTTTTGCCATTGAAAAACGTCCAGAAATGTTTGAAGCTACTGACTGAATGAAAGGAGCTGGCATCTCACTCTCTTTGAATCTTCTTTATCATGCTAGGATTAGCAGGAAAAAGCAAAAAATTTCAGAATTGCACCTTGCAATGTGGAGATATTACTGTTTGTGCATTTACAATATTCATTGATTTTTGCCATTGAAAAACATGTTTTTCATATACCAGAAATGTTTGAAGCTACTGACTGAATGAAAGGAGCTGGCATCTCACTCTCTTTGAATCTTCTTTATCATGCTAGGATTAGCAGGAAAAAGCAAAAAATTTCAGAATTGCACCTTGCAATGTGGAGATATTACTGTTTGTGCATTTACAATATTCATTGATTTTTGCCATTGAAAAACGTTTTTCATATACCAGAAATGTTTGAAGCTACTGACTGAATGAAAGGAGCTGGCATCTCACTCTCTTTGAATCTTCTTTATCATGCTAGGATTAACAGGAAAAAGCAAAAAATTTCAGAATTGCACCTTGCAATGTGGAGATATTACTGTTTGTGCATTTACAATATTCATTGATTTTTGCCATTGAAAAACGTCCAGAAATGATTGAAGCTACTGACTGAATGAAAGGAGCTGTCATCTCACTCTCTTTGAATCTTCTTTATCATGCTAAGAGGAGCAGGAAAAAGCAAAAAATTTCAGAATTGCACCTTGCAATGCGGAGAAATTACTGTTTGTGCATTTACAATATTCATTGATTTTTGCCATTGAAAAATGTCCAGAAATGATTGAAGCTACTGACTGAATGAAAGGAGCTGGCATCTCACTCTCTTTGAATCTTCTTTATCATGCTAGGATTAACAGGAAAAAGCAAAAAATTTCAGAATTTCACCTTGCAATGTGGAGATATTACTGTTTGTGCATTTACAATATTCATTGATTTTTGCCATTGAAAAACATGTTTTTCATATACCAGAAATGTTTGAAGCTACTGACTGAATGAAAGGAGCTGGCATCTCACTCTTTTCGAATCTTCTTTATCAGGCTAGGATTAACAGGAAAAAGCAAAAATTTCAGAATTGCACCTTGCAATGTGGAGATATTAGTGTTTGTGCATTTACAATATTCATTGATTTTTGCCATTAAAAAATGTCCAGAAATGATTGAAGCTACTGACTGAATGAAAGGAGCTGGCATCTCACTCTCTTTGAATCTTCTTTATCATGCTAGGATTAGCAGGAAAAAGCAAAAAATTTCAGAATTGCACCTTGCAATGTGGAGATATTACTGTTTGTGCATTTACAATATTCATTGATTTTTGCCATTGAAAAACATGTTTTTCATATACCAGAAATGTTTGAAGCTACTGACTGAATGAAAGGAGCTGGCATCTCACTCTCTTTGAATCTTCTTTATCATGCTAGGATTAACAGGAAAAAGCAAAAAATTTCAGAATTTCACCTTGCAATGTGGAGATATTACTGTTTGTGCATTTACAATATTCATTGATTTTTGCCATTGAAAAACATGTTTTTCATATACCAGAAATGTTTGAAGCTACTGACTGAATGAAAGGAGCTGGCATCTCACTCTTTTCGAATCTTCTTTATCAGGCTAGGATTAACAGGAAAAAGCAAAAAATTTCAGAATTGCACCTTGCAATGTGGAGATATTAGTGTTTGTGCATTTACAATATTCATTGATTTTTGCCATTAAAAAATGTCCAGAAATGATTGAAGCTACTGACTGAATGAAAGGAGCTGGCATCTCACTCTCTTTGAATCTTCTTTATCATGCTAGGATTAGCAGGAAAAAGCAAAAAATTTCAGAATTGCACCTTGCAATGTGGAGATATTACTGTTTGTGCATTTACAATATTCATTGATTTTTGCCATTGAAAAACATGTTTTTCATATACCAGAAATGTTTGAAGCTACTGACTGAATGAAAGGAGCTGGCATCTCACTCTCTTTGAATCTTCTTTATCATGCTAGGATTAACAGGAAAAAGCAAAAAATTTCAGAATTTCACCTTGCAATGTGGAGATATTACTGTTTGTGCATTTACAATATTCATTGATTTTTGCCATTGAAAAACATGTTTTTCATATACCAGAAATGTTTGAAGCTACTGACTGAATGAAAGGAGCTGGCATCTCACTCTCTTTGAATCTTCTTTATCATGCTAGGATTAACAGGAAAAAGCAAAAAATTTCAGAATTGCACCTTGCAATGTGGAGATATTACTGTTTGTGCATTTACAATATTCATTGATTTTTGCCATTGAAAAACGTCCAGAAATGTTTGAAGCTACTGACTGAATGAAAGGAGCTGGCATCTCACTCTCTTTGAATCTTCTTTATCATGCTAGGATTAGCAGGAAAAAGCAAAAAATTTCAGAATTGCACCTTGCAATGTGGAGATATTACTGTTTGTGCAATTACAATATTCATTGATTTTTGCCATTGAAAAACATGTTTTTCATATACCAGAAATGTTTGAAGCTACTGACTGAATGAAAGGAGCTGGCATCTCACTCTCTTTGAATCTTCTTTATCATGCTAGGATTAGCAGGAAAAAGCAAAAAATTTCAGAATTGCACCTTGCAATGTGGAGATATTACTGTTTGTGCATTTACAATATTCATTGATTTTTGCCATTGAAAAACGTTTTTCATATACCAGAAATGTTTGAAGCTACTGACTGAATGAAAGGAGCTGGCATCTCACTCTCTTTGAATCTTCTTTATCATGCTAGGATTAACAGGAAAAAGCAAAAAATTTCAGAATTGCACCTTGCAATGTGGAGATATTACTGTTTGTGCATTTACAATATTCATTGATTTTTGCCATTGAAAAACGTCCAGAAATGATTGAAGCTACTGACTGAATGAAAGGAGCTGTCATCTCACTCTCTTTGAATCTTCTTTATCATGCTAAGAGGAGCAGGAAAAAGCAAAAAATTTCAGAATTGCACCTTGCAATGCGGAGAAATTACTGTTTGTGCATTTACAATATTCATTGATTTTTGCCATTGAAAAATGTCCAGAAATGATTGAAGCTACTGACTGAATGAAAGGAGCTGGCATCTCACTCTCTTTGAATCTTCTTTATCATGCTAGGATTAACAGGAAAAAGCAAAAAATTTCAGAATTTCACCTTGCAATGTGGAGATATTACTGTTTGTGCATTTACAATATTCATTGATTTTTGCCATTGAAAAACATGTTTTTCATATACCAGAAATGTTTGAAGCTACTGACTGAATGAAAGGAGCTGGCATCTCACTCTTTTCGAATCTTCTTTATCAGGCTAGGATTAACAGGAAAAAGCAAAAAATTTCAGAATTGCACCTTGCAATGTGGAGATATTAGTGTTTGTGCATTTACAATATTCATTGATTTTTGCCATTAAAAAATGTCCAGAAATGATTGAAGCTACTGACTGAATGAAAGGAGCTGGCATCTCACTCTCTTTGAATCTTCTTTATCATGCTAGGATTAGCAGGAAAAAGCAAAAAATTTCAGAATTGCACCTTGCAATGTGGAGATATTACTGTTTGTGCATTTACAATATTCATTGATTTTTGCCATTGAAAAACATGTTTTTCATATACCAGAAATGTTTGAAGCTACTGACTGAATGAAAGGAGCTGGCATCTCACTCTCTTTGAATCTTCTTTATCATGCTAGGATTAACAGGAAAAAGCAAAAAATTTCAGAATTTCACCTTGCAATGTGGAGATATTACTGTTTGTGCATTTACAATATTCATTGATTTTTGCCATTGAAAAACATGTTTTTCATATACCAGAAATGTTTGAAGCTACTGACTGAATGAAAGGAGCTGGCATCTCACTCTCTTTGAATCTTCTTTATCATGCTAGGATTAACAGGAAAAAGCAAAAAATTTCAGAATTGCACCTTGCAATGTGGAGATATTACTGTTTGTGCATTTACAATATTCATTGATTTTTGCCATTGAAAAACGTCCAGAAATGTTTGAAGCTACTGACTGAATGAAAGGAGCTGGCATCTCACTCTCTTTGAATCTTCTTTATCATGCTAGGATTAGCAGGAAAAAGCAAAAAATTTCAGAATTGCACCTTGCAATGTGGAGATATTACTGTTTGTGCATTTACAATATTCATTGATTTTTGCCATTGAAAAACATGTTTTTCATATACCAGAAATGTTTGAAGCTACTGACTGAATGACAGGAGCTGGCATCTCACTCTCTTTGAATCTTCTTTATCATGCTAGGATTAGCAGGAAAAAGCAAAAAATTTCAGAATTGCACCTTGCAATGTGGAGATATTACTGTTTGTGCATTTACAATATTCATTGATTTTTGCCATTGAAAAACGTTTTTCATATACCAGAAATGTTTGAAGCTACTGACTGAATGAAAGGAGCTGGCATCTCACTCTCTTTGAATCTTCTTTATCATGCTAGGATTAACAGGAAAAAGCAAAAAATTTCAGAATTGCACCTTGCAATGTGGAGATATTACTGTTTGTGCATTTACAATATTCATTGATTTTTGCCATTGAAAAACGTCCAGAAATGTTTGAAGCTACTGACTGAATGAAAGGAGCTGGCATCTCACTCTCTTTGAATCTTCTTTATCATGCTAGGATTAACAGGAAAAAGCTAAAAATTTCAGAATTGCACCTTGCAATGTGGAGATATTACTGTTTGTGCATTTACAATATTCATTGATTTTTGCCATTGAAAAACATGTTTTTCATATACCAGAAATGTTTGAAGCTACTGACTGAATGAAAGGAGCTGGCATCTCACTCTCTTTGAATCTTCTTTATCATGCTAGGATTAGCAGGAAAAAGCAAAAAATTTCAGAATTGCACCTTGCAATGTGGAGATATTACTGTTTGTGCATTTACAATATTCATTGATTTTTGCCATTGAAAAACATGTGTTTTTCACATACCAGAAATGTTTGAAGCTACTGACTGAATGAAAGGAGCTGGCATCTCACTCTCTTTGAATCTTCTTTATCATGCTAGGATTAGCAGGAAAAAGCAAAAAATTTCAGAATTGCACCTTGCAATGTGGAGATATTACTGTTTGTGCATTTACAATATTCATTGATTTTTGCCATTGAAAAACATGTTTTTCATATACCAGAAATGTTTGAAGCTACTGACTGAATGAAAGGAGCTGGCATCTCACTCTCTTTGAATCTTCTTTATCATGCTAGGATTAACAGGAAAAAGCAAAAAATTTCAGAATTGCACCTTGCAATGTGGAGATATTACTGTTTGTGCATTTACAATATTCATTGATTTTTGCCATTGAAAAACGTCCAGAAATGTTTGAAGCTACTTACTGAATGAAAGGAGCTGGCATCTCACTCTCTTTGAATCTTCTTTATCATGCTAGGATTAGCAGGAAAAAGCAAAAAATTTCAGAATTGCACCTTGCAATGTGGAGATATTACTGTTTGTGCATTTACAATATTCATTGATTTTTGCCATTGAAAAACATGTTTTTCATATACCAGAAATGTTTGAAGCTACTGACTGAATGAAAGGAGCTGGCATGTCACTCTCTTTGAATCTTCTTTATCATGCTAGGATTAACAGGAAAAAGCAAAAAATTTCAGAATTGCACCTTGCAATGTGGAGATATTACTGTTTGTGCATTTACAATATTCATTGATTTTTGCCATTGAAAAACATGTTTTTCATATACCAGAAATGTTTGAAGCTACTGACTGAATGAAAGGAGCTGGCATCTCACTCTCTTTGAATCTTCTTTATCATGCTAGGATTAACAGGAAAAAGCAAAAAATTTCAGAATTGCACCTTGCAATGTGGAGATATTACTGTTTGTGCATTTACAATATTCATTGATTTTTGCCATTGAAAAACATCCAGAAATGTTTGAAGCTACTGACTGAATGAAAGGAGCTGGCATCTCACTCTCTTTGAATCTTCTTTATCATGCTAGGATTAGCAGGAAAAAGCAAAAAATTTCAGAATTGCACCTTGCAATGTGGAGATATTACTGTTTGTGCATTTAAAATATTCATTGATTTTTGCCATTGAAAAACATGTTTTTCATATACCAGAAATGTTTGAAGCTACTGACTGAATGAAAGGAGCTGGCATCTCACTCTCTTTGAATCTTCTTTATCATGCTAGGATTAACAGGAAAAAGCAAAAAATTTCAGAATTGCACCTTGCAATGTGGAGATATTACTGTTTGTGCATTTACAATATTCATTGATTTTTGCCATTGAAAAACATGTTTTTCATATACCAGAAATGTTTGAAGCTACTGACTGAATGAAAGGAGCTGGCATCTCACTCTCTTTGAATCTTCTTTATCATGCTAGGATTAACAGGAAAAAGCAAAAAATTTCAGAATTGCACCTTGCAATGTGGAGATATTACTGTTTGTGCATTTACAATATTCATTGATTTTTGCCATTGAAAAACGTCCAGAAATGTTTGAAGCTACTGACTGAATGAAAGGAGCTGGCATCTCACTCTCTTTGAATCTTCTTTATCATGCTAGGATTAACAGGAAAAAGCAAAAAATTTCAGAATTGCACCTTGCAATGTGGAGATATTACTGTTTGTGCATTTACAATATTCATTGATTTTTGCCATTGAAAAACGTCCAGAAATGTTTGAAGCTACTGACTGAATGAAAGGATCTGGCATCTCACTCTCTTTGAATCTTCTTTATCATGCTAGGATTAGCAGGAAAAAGCAAAAAATTTCAGAATTGCACCTTGCAATGTGGAGATATTACTGTTTGTGCATTTACAATATTCATTGATTTTTGCCATTGAAAAACATGTTTTTCATATACCAGAAATGTTTGAAGCTACTGACTGAATGAAAGGAGCTGGCATCTCACGCTCTTTGAATCTTCTTTATCATGCTAGGATTAGCAGGAAAAAGCAAAAAATTTCAGAATTGCACCTTGCAATGTGGAGATATTACTGTTTGTGCATTTACAATATTCATTGATTTTTGCCATTGAAAAACATGTTTTTCATATACCAGAAATGTTTGAAGCTACTGACTGAATGAAAGGAGCTGGCATCTCACTCTCTTTGAATCTTCTTTATCATGCTAGGATTAACAGGAAAAAGCAAAAAATTTCAGAATTGCACCTTGCAATGTGGAGATATTACTGTTTGTGCATTTACAATATTCATTGATTTTTGCCATTGAAAAACGTCCAGAAATGTTTGAAGCTACTGACTGAATGAAAGGAGCTGGCATCTCACTCTCTTTGAATCTTCTTTATCATGCTAGGATTAACAGGAAAAAGCTAAAAATTTCAGAATTGCACCTTGCAATGTGGAGATATTACTGTTTGTGCATTTACAATATTCATTGATTTTTGCCATTGAAAAACATGTTTTTCATATACCAGAAATGTTTGAAGCTACTGACTGAATGAAAGGAGCTGGCATCTCACTCTCTTTGAATCTTCTTTATCATGCTAGGATTAGCAGGAAAAAGCAAAGAATTTCAGAATTGCACCTTGCAATGTGGAGATATTACTGTTTGTGCATTTACAATATTCATTGATTTTTGCCATTGAAAAACATGTTTTTCATATACCAGAAATGTTTGAAGCTACTGACTGAATGAAAGGAGCTGGCATCTCACTCTCTTTGAATCTTCTTTATCATGCTAAGAGGAGCAGGAAAAAGCAAAAAATTTCAGAATTGCACCTTGCAATGCGGAGAAATTACTGTTTGTGCATTTACAATATTCATTGATTTTTGCCATTGAAAAACGTCCAGAAATGATTGAAGCTACTGACTGAATGAAAGGAGCTGTCATCTCACTCTCTTTGAATCTTCTTTATCATGCTAAGAGGAGCAGGAAAAAGCAAAAAATTTCAGAATTGCACCTTGCAATGCGGAGAAATTACTGTTTGTGCATTTACAATATTCATTGATTTTTGCCATTGAAAAATGTCCAGAAATGATTGAAGCTACTGACTGAATGAAAGGAGCTGGCATCTCACTCTCTTTGAATCTTCTTTATCATGCTAGGATTAGCAGGAAAAAGCAAAAAATTTCAGAATTGCACCTTGCAATGTGGAGATATTACTGTTTGTGCATTTACAATATTCATTGATTTTTGCCATTGAAAAACATGTTTTTCATATACCAGAAATGTTTGAAGCTACTGACTGAATGAAAGGAGCTGGCATCTCACTCTCTTTGAATCTTCTTTATCATGCTAGGATTAACAGGAAAAAGCAAAAAATTTCAGAATTTCACCTTGCAATGTGGAGATATTACAGTTTGTGCATTTACAATATTCATTGATTTTTGCCATTGAAAAACATGTTTTTCATATACCAGAAATGTTTGAAGCTACTGACTGAATGAAAGGAGCTGGCATCTCACTCTCTTTGAATCTTCTTTATCATGCTAGGATTAACAGGAAAAAGCAAAAAATTTCAGAATTGCACCTTGCAATGTGGAGATATTACTGTTTGTGCATTTACAATATTCATTGATTTTTGCCATTGAAAAACGTCCAGAAATGTTTGAAGCTACTGACTGAATGAAAGGAGCTGGCATCTCACTCTCTTTGAATCTTCTTTATCATGCTAGGATTAGCAGGAAAAAGCAAAAAATTTCAGAATTGCACCTTGCAATGTGGAGATATTACTGTTTGTGCATTTAAAATATTCATTGATTTTTGCCATTGAAAAACATGTTTTTCATATACCAGAAATGTTTGAAGCTACTGACTGAATGAAAGGAGCTGGCATCTCACTCTCTTTGAATCTTCTTTATCATGCTAGGATTAACAGGAAAAAGCAAAAAATTTCAGAATTGCACCTTGCAATGTGGAGATATTACTGTTTGTGCATTTACAATATTCATTGATTTTTGCCATTGAAAAACATGTTTTTCATATACCAGAAATGTTTGAAGCTACTGACTGAATGAAAGGAGCTGGCATCTCACTCTCTTTGAATCTTCTTTATCATGCTAGGATTAACAGGAAAAAGCAAAAAATTTCAGAATTGCACCTTGCAATGTGGAGATATTACTGTTTGTGCATTTACAATATTCATTGATTTTTGCCATTGAAAAACGTCCAGAAATGTTTGAAGCTACTGACTGAATGAAAGGAGCTGGCATCTCACTCTCTTTGAATCTTCTTTATCATGCTAGGATTAACAGGAAAAAGCAAAAAATTTCAGAATTGCACCTTGCAATGTGGAGATATTACTGTTTGTGCATTTACAATATTCATTGATTTTTGCCATTGAAAAACGTCCAGAAATGTTTGAAGCTACTGACTGAATGAAAGGAGCTGGCATCTCACTCTCTTTGAATCTTCTTTATCATGCTAGGATTAGCAAGAAAAAGCAAAAAATTTCAGAATTGCACCTTGCAATGTGGAGATATTACTGTTTGTGCATTTACAATATTCATTGATTTTTGCCATTGAAAAACATGTTTTTCATATACCAGAAATGTTTGAAGCTACTGACTGAATGAAAGGAGCTGGCATCTCACTCTCTTTGAATCTTCTTTATCATGCTAGGATTAGCAGGAAAAAGCAAAAAATTTCAGAATTGCACCTTGCAATGTGGAGATATTACTGTTTGTGCATTTACAATATTCATTGATTTTTGCCATTGAAAAACATGTTTTTCATATACCAGAAATGTTTGAAGCTACTGACTGAATGAAAGGAGCTGGCATCTCACTCTCTTTGAATCTTCTTTATCATGCTAGGATTAACAGGAAAAAGCAAAAAATTTCAGAATTGCACCTTGCAATGTGGAGATATTACTGTTTGTGCATTTACAATATTCATTGATTTTTGCCATTGAAAAACGTCCAGAAATGTTTGAAGCTACTGACTGAATGAAAGGAGCTGGCATCTCACTCTCTTTGAATCTTCTTTATCATGCTAGGATTAACAGGAAAAAGCTAAAAATTTCAGAATTACACCTTGCAATGTGGAGATATTACTGTTTGTGCATTTACAATATTCATTGATTTTTGCCATTGAAAAACATGTTTTTCATATACCAGAAATGTTTGAAGCTACTGACTGAATGAAAGGAGCTGGCATCTCACTCTCTTTGAATCTTCTTTATCATGCTAGGATTAGCAGGAAAAAGCAAAGAATTTCAGAATTGCACCTTGCAATGTGGAGATATTACTGTTTGTGCATTTACAATATTCATTGATTTTTGCCATTGAAAAACATGTTTTTCATATACCAGAAATGTTTGAAGCTACTGACTGAATGAAAGGAGCTGGCATCTCACTCTCTTTGAATCTTCTTTATCATGCTAGGATTAACAGGAAAAAGCAAAAAATTTCAGAATTGCACCTTGCAATGTGGAGATATTACTGTTTGTGCATTTACAATATTCATTGATTTTTGCCATTGAAAAACGTCCAGAAATGTTTGAAGCTACTGACTGAATGAAAGGAGCTGGCATCTCACTCTCTTTGAATCTTCTTTATCATGCTAGGATTAACAGGAAAAAGCTAAAAATTTCAGAATTACACCTTGCAATGTGGAGATATTACTGTTTGTGCATTTACAATATTCATTGATTTTTGCCATTGAAAAACATGTTTTTCATATACCAGAAATGTTTGAAGCTACTGACTGAATGAAAGGAGCTGGCATCTCACTCTCTTTGAATCTTCTTTATCATGCTAGGATTAGCAGGAAAAAGCAAAGAATTTCAGAATTGCACCTTGCAATGTGGAGATATTACTGTTTGTGCATTTACAATATTCATTGATTTTTGCCATTGAAAAACATGTTTTTCATATACCAGAAATGTTTGAAGCTACTGACTGAATGAAAGGAGCTGGCATCTCACTCTCTTTGAATCTTCTTTATCATGCTAAGAGGAGCAGGAAAAAGCAAAAAATTTCAGAATTGCACCTTGCAATGCGGAGAAATTACTGTTTGTGCATTTACAATATTCATTGATTTTTGCCATTGAAAAACGTCCAGAAATGATTGAAGCTACTGACTGAATGAAAGGAGCTGTCATCTCACTCTCTTTGAATCTTCTTTATCATGCTAAGAGGAGCAGGAAAAAGCAAAAAATTTCAGAATTGCACCTTGCAATGCGGAGAAATTACTGTTTGTGCATTTACAATATTCATTGATTTTTGCCATTGAAAAATGTCCAGAAATGATTGAAGCTACTGACTGAATGAAAGGAGCTGGCATCTCACTCTCTTTGAATCTTCTTTATCATGCTAGGATTAGCAGGAAAAAGCAAAAAATTTCAGAATTGCACCTTGCAATGTGGAGATATTACTGTTTGTGCATTTACAATATTCATTGATTTTTGCCATTGAAAAACATGTTTTTCATATACCAGAAATGTTTGAAGCTACTGACTGAATGAAAGGAGCTGGCATCTCACTCTCTTTGAATCTTCTTTATCATGCTAGGATTAACAGGAAAAAGCAAAAAATTTCAGAATTTCACCTTGCAATGTGGAGATATTACTGTTTGTGCATTTACAATATTCATTGATTTTTGCCATTGAAAAACATGTTTTTCATATACCAGAAATGTTTGAAGCTACTGACTGAATGAAAGGAGCTGGCATCTCACTCTCTTTGAATCTTCTTTATCATGCTAGGATTAGCAGGAAAAAGCAAAAAATTTCAGAATTGCACCTTGCAATGTGGAGATATTACTGTTTGTGCATTTACAATATTCATTGATTTTTGCCATTGAAAAACATGTTTTTCATATACCAGAAATGTTTGAAGCTACTGACTGAATGAAAGGAGCTGGCATCTCACTCTCTTTAAATCTTCTTTATCATGCTAGGATTAGCAGGAAAAAGCAAAAAATTTCAGAATTGCACCTTGCAATGTGGAGATATTACTGTTTGTGCATTTACAATATTCATTGATTTTTGCCATTGAAAAACGTTTTTCATATACCAGAAATGTTTGAAGCTACTGACTGAATGAAAGGAGCTGGCATCTCACTCTCTTTGAATCTTCTTTATCATGCTAGGATTAACAGGAAAAAGCAAAAAATTTCAGAATTGCACCTTGCAATGTGGAGATATTACTGTTTGTGCATTTACAATATTCATTGATTTTTGCCATTGAAAAACGTCCAGAAATGTTTGAAGCTACTGACTGAATGAAAGGAGCTGGCATCTCACTCTCTTTGAATCTTCTTTATCATGCTAGGATTAACAGGAAAAAGCTAAAAATTTCAGAATTGCACCTTGCAATGTGGAGATATTACTGTTTGTGCATTTACAATATTCATTGATTTTTGCCATTGAAAAACATGTTTTTCATATACCAGAAATGTTTGAAGCTACTGACTGAATGAAAGGAGCTGGCATCTCACTCTCTTTGAATCTTCTTTATCATGCTAGGATTAGCAGGAAAAAGCAAAAAATTTCAGAATTGCACCTTGCAATGTGGAGATATTACTGTTTGTGCATTTACAATATTCATTGATTTTTGCCATTGAAAAACATGTGTTTTTCATATACCAGAAATGTTTGAAGCTACTGACTGAATGAAAGGAGCTGGCATCTCACTCTCTTTGAATCTTCTTTATCATGCTAGGATTAGCAGGAAAAAGCAAAAAATTTCAGAATTGCACCTTGCAATGTGGAGATATTACTGTTTGTGCATTTACAATATTCATTGATTTTTGCCATTGAAAAACATGTTTTTCATATACCAGAAATGTTTGAAGCTACTGACTGAATGAAAGGAGCTGGCATCTCACTCTCTTTGAATCTTCTTTTCATGCTAGGATTAACAGGAAAAAGCAAAAAATTTCAGAATTGCACCTTGCAATGTGGAGATATTACTGTTTGTGCATTTACAATATTCATTGATTTTTGCCATTGAAAAACGTCCAGAAATGTTTGAAGCTACTGACTGAATGAAAGGAGCTGGCATCTCACTCTCTTTGAATCTTCTTTATCATGCTAGGATTAGCAGGAAAAAGCAAAAAATTTCAGAATTGCACCTTGCAATGTGGAGATATTACTGTTTGTGCATTTACAATATTCATTGATTTTTGCCATTGAAAAACATGTTTTTCATATACCAGAAATGTTTGAAGCTACTGACTGAATGAAAGGAGCTGGCATGTCACTCTCTTTGAATCTTCTTTATCATGCTAGGATTAACAGGAAAAAGCAAAAAATTTCAGAATTGCACCTTGCAATGTGGAGATATTACTGTTTGTGCATTTACAATATTCATTGATTTTTGCCATTGAAAAACATGTTTTTCATATACCAGAAATGTTTGAAGCTACTGACTGAATGAAAAGAGCTGGCATCTCACTCTCTTTGAATCTTCTTTATCATGCTAGGATTAACAGGAAAAAGCAAAAAATTTCAGAATTGCACCTTGCAATGTGGAGATATTACTGTTTGTGCATTTACAATATTCATTGATTTTTGCCATTGAAAAACGTCCAGAAATGTTTGAAGCTACTGACTGAATGAAAGGAGCTGGCATCTCACTCTCTTTGAATCTTCTTTATCATGCTAGGATTAGCAGGAAAAAGCAAAAAATTTCAGAATTGCACCTTGCAATGTGGAGATATTACTGTTTGTGCATTTAAAATATTCATTGATTTTTGCCATTGAAAAACATGTTTTTCATATACCAGAAATGTTTGAAGCTACTGACTGAATGAAAGGAGCTGGCATCTCACTCTCTTTGAATCTTCTTTATCATGCTAGGATTAACAGGAAAAAGCAAAAAATTTCAGAATTGCACCTTGCAATGTGGAGATATTACTGTTTGTGCATTTACAATATTCATTGATTTTTGCCATTGAAAAACGTCCAGAAATGTTTGAAGCTACTGACTGAATGAAAGGAGCTGGCATCTCACTCTCTTTGAATCTTCTTTATCATGCTAGGATTAGCAGGAAAAAGCAAAAAATTTCAGAATTGCACCTTGCAATGTGGAGATATTACTGTTTGTGCATTTACAATATTCATTGATTTTTGCCATTGAAAAACATGTTTTTCATATACCAGAAATGTTTGAAGCTACTGACTGAATGAAAGGAGCTGGCATGTCACTCTCTTTGAATCTTCTTTATCATGCTAGGATTAACAGGAAAAAGCAAAAAATTTCAGAATTGCACCTTGCAATGTGGAGATATTACTGTTTGTGCATTTACAATATTCATTGATTTTTGCCATTGAAAAACATGTTTTTCATATACCAGAAATGTTTGAAGCTACTGACTGAATGAAAGGAGCTGACATCTCACTCTCTTTGAATCTTCTTTATCATGCTAGGATTAACAGGAAAAAGCAAAAAATTTCAGAATTGCACCTTGCAATGTGGAGATATTACTGTTTGTGCATTTACAATATTCATTGATTTTTGCCATTGAAAAACGTCCAGAAATGTTTGAAGCTACTGACTGAATGAAAGGAGCTGGCATCTCACTCTCTTTGAATCTTCTTTATCATGCTAGGATTAGCAGGAAAAAGCAAAAAATTTCAGAATTGCACCTTGCAATGTGGAGATATTACTGTTTGTGCATTTACAATATTCATTGATTTTTGCCATTGTAAAACATGTGTTTTTCATATACCAGAAATGTTTGAAGCTACTGACTGAATGAAAGGAGCTGGCATCTCACTCTCTTTGAATCTTCTTTATCATGCTAGGATTAGCAGGAAAAAGCAAAAAATTTCAGAATTGCACCTTGCAATGTGGAGATATTACTGTTTGTGCATTTACAATATTCATTGATTTTTGCCATTGAAAAACATGTTTTTCATATACCAGAAATGTTTGAAGCTACTGACTGAATGAAAGGAGCTGGCATCTCACTCTCTTTGAATCTTCTTTATCATGCTAGGATTAACAGGAAAAAGCAAAAAATTTCAGAATTGCACCTTGCAATGTGGAGATATTACTGTTTGTGCATTTACAATATTCATTGATTTTTGCCATTGAAAAACGTCCAGAAATGTTTGAAGCTACTGACTGAATGAAAGGAGCTGGCATCTCACTCTCTTTGAATCTTCTTTATCATGCTAGGATTAGCAGGAAAAAGCAAAAAATTTCAGAATTGCACCTTGCAATGTGGAGATATTACTGTTTGTGCATTTACAATATTCATTGATTTTTGCCATTGAAAAACATGTTTTTCATATACCAGAAATGTTTGAAGCTACTGACTGAATGAAAGGAGCTGGCATGTCACTCTCTTTGAATCTTCTTTATCATGCTAGGATTAACAGGAAAAAGCAAAAAATTTCAGAATTGCACCTTGCAATGTGGAGATATTACTGTTTGTGCATTTACAATATTCATTGATTTTTGCCATTGAAAAACGTCCAGAAATGTTTGAAGCTACTGACTGAATGAAAGGAGCTGGCATCTCACTCTCTTTGAATCTTCTTTATCATGCTAGGATTAGCAGGAAAAAGCAAAAAATTTCAGAATTGCACCTTGCAATGTGGAGATATCACTGTTTGTGCATTTACAATATTCATTGATTTTTGCCATTGAAAAACATGTTTTTCATATACCAGAAATGTTTGAAGCTACTGACTGAATGAAAGGAGCTGGCATCTCACTCTCTTTGAATCTTCTTTATCATGCTAGGATTAGCAGGAAAAAGCAAAAAATTTCAGAATTGCACCTTGCAATGTGGAGATATTACTGTTTGTGCATTTACAATATTCATTGATTTTTGCCATTGAAAAACGTTTTTCATATACCAGAAATGTTTGAAGCTACTGACTGAATGAAAGGAGCTGGCATCTCACTCTCTTTGAATCTTCTTTATCATGCTAGGATTAACAGGAAAAAGCAAAAAATTTCAGAATTGCACCTTGCAATGTGGAGATATTACTGTTTGTGCATTTACAATATTCATTGATTTTTGCCATTGAAAAACATCCAGAAATGTTTGAAGCTACTGACTGAATGAAAGGAGCTGGCATCTCACTCTCTTTGAATCTTCTTTATCATGCTAGGATTAGCAGGAAAAAGCAAAAAATTTCAGAATTGCACCTTGCAATGTGGAGATATTACTGTTTGTGCATTTACAATATTCATTGATTTTTGCCATTGAAAAACATGTTTTTCATATACCAGAAATGTTTGAAGCTACTGACTGAATGAAAGGAGCTGGCATCTCACTCTCTTTGAATCTTCTTTATCATGCTAGGATTAGCAGGAAAAAGCAAAAAATTTCAGAATTGCACCTTGCAATGTGGAGATATTACTGTTTGTGCATTTACAATATTCATTGATTTTTGCCATTGAAAAACGTTTTTCATATACCAGAAATGTTTGAAGCTACTGACTGAATGAAAGGAGCTGGCATCTCACTCTTTAAATCTTCTTTATCATGCTAGGATTAACAGGAAAAAGCAAACAATTTCAGAATTGCACCTTGCAATGTGGAGATATTACTGTTTGTGCATTTACAATATTCATTGATTTTTGCCATTGAAAAACGTCCAGAAATGTTTGAAGCTACTGACTGAATGAAAGGAGCTGGCATCTCACTCTCTTTGAATCTTCTTTATCATGCTAGGATTAACAGGAAAAAGCTAAAAATTTCAGAATTGCACCTTGCAATGTGGAGATATTACTGTTTGTGCATTTACAATATTCATTGATTTTTGCCATTGAAAAACATGTTTTTCATATACCAGAAATGTTTGAAGCTACTGACTGAATGAAAGGAGCTGGCATCTCACTCTCTTTGAATCTTCTTTATCATGCCAGGAAAAAGCAAAAAATTTCAGAATTGCACCTTGCAATGTGGAGATATTACTGTTTGTGCATTTACAATATTCATTGATTTTTGCCATTGAAAAACATGTGTTTTTCATATACCAGAAATGTTTGAAGCTACTGACTGAATGAAAGGAGCTGGCATCTCACTCTCTTTGAATCTTCTTTATCATGCTAGGATTAGCAGGAAAAAGCAAAAAATTTCAGAATTGCACCTTGCAATGTGGAGATATTACTGTTTGTGCATTTACAATATTCATTGATTTTTGCCATTGAAAAACATGTTTTTCATATACCAGAAATGTTTGAAGCTACTGACTGAATGAAAGGAGCTGGCATGTCACTCTCTTTGAATCTTCTTTATCATGCTAGGATTAACAGGAAAAAGCAAAAAATTTCAGAATTGCACCTTGCAATGTGGAGATATTACTGTTTGTGCATTTACAATATTCATTGATTTTTGCCATTGAAAAACATGTTTTTCATATACCAGAAATGTTTGAAGCTACTGACTGAATGAAAGGAGCTGGCATCTCACTCTCTTTGAATCTTCTTTATCATGCTAGGATTAACAGGAAAAAGCAAAAAATTTCAGAATTGCACCTTGCAATGTGGAGATATTACTGTTTGTGCATTTACAATATTCATTGATTTTTGCCATTGAAAAACGTCCAGAAATGTTTGAAGCTACTGACTGAATGAAAGGAGCTGGCATCTCACTCTCTTTGAATCTTCTTTATCATGCTAGGATTAGCAGGAAAAAGCAAAAAATTTCAGAATTGCACCTTGCAATGTGGAGATATTACTGTTTGTGCATTTACAATATTCATTGATTTTTGCCATTGAAAAACATGTTTTTCATATACCAGAAATGTTTGAAGCTACTGACTGAATGAAAGGAGCTGGCATCTCACTCTCTTTGAATCTTCTTTATCATGCTAGGATTAGCAGGAAAAAGCAAAAAATTTCAGAATTGCACCTTGCAATGTGGAGATATTACTGTTTGTGCATTTACAATATTCATTGATTTTTGCCATTGAAAAACGTTTTTCATATACCAGAAATGTTTGAAGCTACTGACTGAATGAAAGGAGCTGGCATCTCACTCTCTTTGAATCTTCTTTATCATGCTAGGATTAACAGGAAAAAGCAAAAAATTTCAGAATTGCACCTTGCAATGTGGAGATATTACTGTTTGTGCATTTACAATATTCATTGATTTTTGCCATTGAAAAACATCCAGAAATGTTTGAAGCTACTGACTGAATGAAAGGAGCTGGCATCTCACTCTCTTTGAATCTTCTTTATCATGCTAGGATTAGCAGGAAAAAGCAAAAAATTTCAGAATTGCACCTTGCAATGTGGAGATATTACTGTTTGTGCATTTACAATATTCATTGATTTTTGCCATTGAAAAACATGTTTTTCATATACCAGAAATGTTTGAAGCTACTGACTGAATGAAAGGAGCTGGCATCTCACTCTCTTTGAATCTTCTTTATCATGCTAGGATTAGCAGGAAAAAGCAAAAAATTTCAGAATTGCACCTTGCAATGTGGAGATATTACTGTTTGTGCATTTACAATATTCATTGATTTTTGCCATTGAAAAACGTTTTTCATATACCAGAAATGTTTGAAGCTACTGACTGAATGAA
The DNA here is from genome assembly GCF_046119375.1 of Phyllobates terribilis. Lineage (NCBI taxonomy): Eukaryota > Metazoa > Chordata > Amphibia > Anura > Dendrobatidae > Phyllobates > Phyllobates terribilis. The sequence continues at coordinate 8,041 of NW_027365038.1, read as the reverse complement.
AGGAGCTGGCATCTCACTCTCTTTGAATCTTCTTTATCATGCTAGGATTAACAGGAAAAAGCAAAAAATTTCAGAATTGCACCTTGCAATGTGGAGATATTACTGTTTGTGCATTTACAATATTCATTGATTTTTGCCATTGAAAAACATGTTTTTCATATACCAGAAATGTTTGAAGCTACTGACTGAATGAAAGGAGCTGGCATCTCACTCTCTTTGAATCTTCTTTATCATGCCAGGAAAAAGCAAAAAATTTCAGAATTGCACCTTGCAATGTGGAGATATTACTGTTTGTGCATTTACAATATTCATTGATTTTTGCCATTGAAAAACATGTGTTTTTCATATACCAGAAATGTTTGAAGCTACTGACTGAATGAAAGGAGCTGGCATCTCACTCTCTTTGAATCTTCTTTATCATGCTAGGATTAGCAGGAAAAAGCAAAAAATTTCAGAATTGCACCTTGCAATGTGGAGATATTACTGTTTGTGCATTTACAATATTCATTGATTTTTGCCATTGAAAAACATGTTTTTCATATACCAGAAATGTTTGAAGCTACTGACTGAATGAAAGGAGCTGGCATCTCACTCTCTTTGAATCTTCTTTTCATGCTAGGATTAACAGGAAAAAGCAAAAAATTTCAGAATTGCACCTTGCAATGTGGAGATATTACTGTTTGTGCATTTACAATATTCATTGATTTTTGCCATTGAAAAACGTCCAGAAATGTTTGAAGCTACTGACTGAATGAAAGGAGCTGGCATCTCACTCTCTTTGAATCTTCTTTATCATGCTAGGATTAGCAGGAAAAAGCAAAAAATTTCAGAATTGCACCTTGCAATGTGGAGATATTACTGTTTGTGCATTTACAATATTCATTGATTTTTGCCATTGAAAAACATGTTTTTCATATACCAGAAATGTTTGAAGCTACTGACTGAATGAAAGGAGCTGGCATGTCACTCTCTTTGAATCTTCTTTATCATGCTAGGATTAACAGGAAAAAGCAAAAAATTTCAGAATTGCACCTTGCAATGTGGAGATATTACTGTTTGTGCATTTACAATATTCATTGATTTTTGCCATTGAAAAACATGTTTTTCATATACCAGAAATGTTTGAAGCTACTGACTGAATGAAAAGAGCTGGCATCTCACTCTCTTTGAATCTTCTTTATCATGCTAGGATTAACAGGAAAAAGCAAAAAATTTCAGAATTGCACCTTGCAATGTGGAGATATTACTGTTTGTGCATTTACAATATTCATTGATTTTTGCCATTGAAAAACGTCCAGAAATGTTTGAAGCTACTGACTGAATGAAAGGAGCTGGCATCTCACTCTCTTTGAATCTTCTTTATCATGCTAGGATTAGCAGGAAAAAGCAAAAAATTTCAGAATTGCACCTTGCAATGTGGAGATATTACTGTTTGTGCATTTAAAATATTCATTGATTTTTGCCATTGAAAAACATGTTTTTCATATACCAGAAATGTTTGAAGCTACTGACTGAATGAAAGGAGCTGGCATCTCACTCTCTTTGAATATTCTTTATCATGCTAGGATTAACAGGAAAAAGCAAAAAATTTCAGAATTGCACCTTGCAATGTGGAGATATTACTGTTTGTGCATTTACAATATTCATTGATTTTTGCCATTGAAAAACATGTTTTTCATATACCAGAAATGTTTGAAGCTACTGACTGAATGAAAGGAGCTGGCATCTCACTCTCTTTGAATCTTCTTTATCATGCTAGGATTAACAGGAAAAAGCAAAAAATGTCAGAATTTCACCTTGCAATGTGGAGATATTACTGTTTGTGCATTTACAATATTCATTGATTTTTGCCATTGAAAAACGTCCAGAAATGTTTGAAGCTACTGACTGAATGAAAGGAGCTGGCATCTCACTCTCTTTGAATCTTCTTTATCATGCTAGGATTAACAGGAAAAAGCAAAAAATTTCAGAATTGCACCTTGCAATGTGGAGATATTACTGTTTGTGCATTTACAATATTCATTGATTTTTGCCATTGAAAAACGTCCAGAAATGTTTGAAGCTACTGACTGAATGAAAGGAGCTGGCATCTCACTCTCTTTGAATCTTCTTTATCATGCTAGGATTAGCAGGAAAAAGCTAAAAATTTCAGAATTGCACCTTGCAATGTGGAGATATTACTGTTTGTGCATTTACAATATTCATTGATTTTTGCCATTGAAAAACATGTTTTTCATATACCAGAAATGTTTGAAGCTACTGACTGAATGAAAGGAGCTGGCATCTCACTCTCTTTGAATCTTCTTTATCATGCTAGGATTAGCAGGAAAAAGCAAAAAATTTCAGAATTGCACCTTGCAATGTGGAGATATTACTGTTTGTGCATTTACAATATTCATTGATTTTTGCCATTGAAAAACATGTTTTTCATATACCAGAAATGTTTGAAGCTACTGACTGAATGAAAGGAGCTGGCATCTCACTCTCTTTGAATCTTCTTTATCATGCTAGGATTAACAGGAAAAAGCAAAAAATTTCAGAATTGCACCTTGCAATGTGGAGATATTACTGTTTGTGCATTTACAATATTCATTGATTTTTGCCATTGAAAAACGTCCAGAAATGTTTGAAGCTACTGACTGAATGAAAGGAGCTGGCATCTCACTCTCTTTGAATCTTCTTTATCATGCTAGGATTAACAGGAAAAAGCTAAAAATTTCAGAACTGCACCTTGCAATGTGGAGATATTACTGTTTGTGCATTTACAATATTCATTGATTTTTGCCATTGAAAAACATGTTTTTCATATACCAGAAATGTTTGAAGCTACTGACTGAATGAAAGGAGCTGGCATCTCACTCTCTTTGAATCTTCTTTATCATGCTAGGATTAGCAGGAAAAAGCAAAGAATTTCAGAATTGCACCTTGCAATGTGGAGATATTACTGTTTGTGCATTTACAATATTCATTGATTTTTGCCATTGAAAAACATGTTTTTCATATACCAGAAATGTTTGAAGCTACTGACTGAATGAAAGGAGCTGGCATCTCACTCTCTTTGAATCTTCTTTATCATGCTAGGATTAGCAGGAAAAAGCAAAAAATTTCAGAATTGCACCTTGCAATGTGGAGATATTACTGTTTGTGCATTTACAATATTCATTGATTTTTGCCATTGAAAAACATGTTTTTCATATACCAGAAATGTTTGAAGCTACTGACTGAATGAAAGGAGCTGGCATCTCACTCTCTTTGAATCTTCTTTATCATGCTAGGATTAACAGGAAAAAGCAAAAAATTTCAGAATTGCACCTTGCAATGTGGAGATATTACTGTTTGTGCATTTACAATATTCATTGATTTTTGCCATTGAAAAACGTCCAGAAATGTTTGAAGCTACTGACTGAATGAAAGGAGCTGGCATCTCACTCTCTTTGAATCTTCTTTATCATGCTAGGATTAGCAGGAAAAAGCAAAAAATTTCAGAATTGCACCTTGCAATGTGGAGATATTACTGTTTGTGCATTTACAATATTCATTGATTTTTGCCATTGAAAAACATGTTTTTCATATACCAGAAATGTTTGAAGCTACTGAGTGAATGAAAGGAGCTGGCATCTCACTCTCTTTGAATCTTCTTTATCATGCTAGGATTAGCAGGAAAAAGCAAAAAATTTCAGAATTGCACCTTGCAATGTGGAGATATTACTGTTTGTGCATTTACAATATTCATTGATTTTTGCCATTGAAAAACATGTTTTTCATATACCAGAAATGTTTGAAGCTACTGACTGAATGAAAGGAGCTGGCATCTCACTCTCTTTGAATCTTCTTTATCATGCTAGGATTAACAGGAAAAAGCAAAAAATTTCAGAATTGCACCTTGCAATGTGGAGATATTACTGTTTGTGCATTTACAATATTCATTGATTTTTGCCATTGAAAAACGTCCAGAAATGTTTGAAGCTACTGACTGAATGAAAGCAGCTGGCATCTCACTCTCTTTGAATCTTCTTTATCATGCTAGGATTAACAGGAAAAAGCTAAAAATTTCAGAATTGCACCTTCCAATGTGGAGATATTACTGTTTGTGCATTTACAATATTCATTGATTTTTGCCATTGAAAAACATGTTTTTCATATACCAGAAATGTTTGAAGCTACTGACTGAATGAAAGGAGCTGGCATCTCACTCTCTTTGAATCTTCTTTATCATGCTAGGATTAGCAGGAAAAAGCAAAAAATTTCAGAATTGCACCTTGCAATGTGGAGATATTACTGTTTGTGCATTTACAATATTCATTGATTTTTGCCATTGAAAAACATGTTTTTCATATACCAGAAATGTTTGAAGCTACTGACTGAATGAAAGGAGCTGGCATCTCACTCTCTTTGAATCTTCTTTATCATGCTAGGATTAACAGGAAAAAGCAAAAAATTTCAGAATTGCACCTTGCAATGTGGAGATATTACTGTTTGTGCATTTACAATATTCATTGATTTTTGCCATTGAAAAACGTCCAGAAATGTTTGAAGCTACTGACTGAATGAAAGGAGCTGGCATCTCACTCTCTTTGAATCTTCTTTATCATGCTAGGATTAACAGGAAAAAGCTAAAAATTTCAGAATTGCACCTTGCAATGTGGAGATATTACTGTTTGTGCATTTACAATATTCATTGATTTTTGCCATTGAAAAACATGTTTTTCATATACCAGAAATGTTTGAAGCTACTGACTGAATGAAAGGAGCTGGCATCTCACTCTCTTTGAATCTTCTTTATCATGCTAGGATTAGCAGGAAAAAGCAAAAAATTTCAGAACTGCACCTTGCAATGTGGAGATATTACTGTTTGTGCATTTACAATATTCATTGATTTTTGCCATTGAAAAACATGTTTTTCATATACCAGAAATGTTTGAAGCTACTGACTGAATGAAAGGAGCTGGCATCTCACTCTCTTTGAATCTTCTTTATCATGCTAGGATTAGCAGGAAAAAGCAAAAAATTTCAGAATTGCACCTTGCAATGTGGAGATATTACTGTTTGTGCATTTACAATATTCATTGATTTTTGCCATTGAAAAACATGTTTTTCATATACCAGAAATGTTTGAAGCTACTGACTGAATGAAAGGAGCTGGCATCTCACTCTCTTTGAATCTTCTTTATCATGCTAGGATTAACAGGAAAAAGCAAAAAATTTCAGAATTGCACCTTGCAATGTGGAGATATTACTGTTTGTGCATTTACAATATTCATTGATTTTTGCCATTGAAAAACGTCCAGAAATGTTTGAAGCTACTGACTGAATGAAAGGAGCTGGCATCTCACTCTCTTTGAATCTTCTTTATCATGCTAGGATTAGCAGGAAAAAGCAAAAAAATTCCGAATTGCACCTTGCAATGTGGAGATATTACTGTTTGTGCATTTACAATATTCATTGATTTTTGCCATTGAAAAACATGTTTTTCATATACCAGAAATGTTTGAAGCTACTGACTGAATGAAAGGAGCTGGCATCTCACTCTCTTTGAATCTTCTTTATCATGCTAGGATTAGCAGGAAAAAGCAAAAAATTTCAGAATTGCACCTTGCAATGTGGAGATATTACTGTTTGTGCATTTACAATATTCATTGATTTTTGCCATTGAAAAACATGTTTTTCATATACCAGAAATGTTTGAAGCTACTGACTGAATGAAAGGAGCTGGCATCTCACTCTTTGAATCTTCTTTATCATGCTAGGATTAGCAGGAAAAAGCAAAAAATTTCAGAATTGCACCTTGCAATGTGGAGATATTACTGTTTGTGCATTTACAATATTCATTGATTTTTGCCATTGAAAAACATGTTTTTCATATACCAGAAATGTTTGAAGCTACTGACTGAATGAAAGGAGCTGGCATCTCACTCTCTTTGAATCTTCTTTATCATGCTAGGATTAACAGGAAAAAGCAAAAAATTTCAGAATTGCACCTTGCAATGTGGAGATATTACTGTTTGTGCATTTACAATATTCATTGATTTTTGCCATTGAAAAACGTCCAGAAATGTTTGAAGCTACTGACTGAATGAAAGGAGCTGGCATCTCACTCTCTTTGAATCTTCTTTATCATGCTAGGATTAGCAGGAAAAAGCAAAAAATTTCAGAATTGCACCTTGCAATGTGGAGATATTACTGTTTGTGCATTTACAATATTCATTGATTTTTGCCATTGAAAAACATCATGTTATTCATATACCAGAAATGTTTGAAGCTACTGACTGAATGAAAGGAGCTGGCATCTCACTCTCTTTGAATCTTCTTTATCATGCTAGGATTAGCAGGAAAAAGCAAAAAATTTCCGAATTGCACCTTGCAATGTGGAGATATTACTGTTTGTGCATTTACAATATTCATTGATTTTTGCCATTGAAAAACATGTTTTTCATATACCAGAAATGTTTGAAGCTACTGACTGAATGAAAGGAGCTGGCATCTCACTCTCTTTGAATCTTCTTTATCATGCTAGGATTAGCAGGAAAAAGCAAAAAATTTCAGAATTGCACCTTGCAATGTGGAGATATTACTGTTTGTGCATTTACAATATTCATTGATTTTTGCCATTGAAAAACATGTTTTTCATATACCAGAAATGTTTGAAGCTACTGACTGAATGAAAGGAGCTGGCATCTCACTCTCTTTGAATCTTCTTTATCATGCTAGGATTAACAGGAAAAAGCAAAAAATTTCAGAATTGCACCTTGCAATGTGGAGATATTACTGTTTGTGCATTTACAATATTCATTGATTTTTGCCATTGAAAAACGTCCAGAAATGTTTGAAGCTACTGACTGAATGAAAGGAGCTGGCATCTCACTCTCTTTGAATCTTCTTTATCATGCTAGGATTAACAGGAAAAAGCTAAAAATTTCAGAATTGCACCTTGCAATGTGGAGATATTACTGTTTGTGCATTTACAATATTCATTGATTTTTGCCATTGAAAAACATGTTTTTCATATACCAGAAATGTTTGAAGCTACTGACTGAATGAAAGGAGCTGGCATCTCACTCTCTTTGAATCTTCTTTATCATGCTAGGATTAGCAGGAAAAAGCAAAAAATTTCAGAATTGCACCTTGCAATGTGGAGATATTACTGTTTGTGCATTTACAATATTCATTGATTTTTGCCATTGAAAAACATGTTTTTCATATACCAGAAATGTTTGAAGCTACTGACTGAATGAAAGGAGCTGGCATCTCACTCTCTTTGAATCTTCTTTATCATGCTAGGATTAGCAGGAAAAAGCAAAAAATTTCAGAATTGCACCTTGCAATGTGGAGATATTACTGTTTGTGCATTTACAATATTCATTGATTTTTGCCATTGAAAAACATGTTTTTCATATACCAGAAATGTTTGAAGCTACTGACTGAATGAAAGGAGCTGGCATCTCACTCTCTTTGAATCTTCTTTATCATGCTAGGATTAACAGGAAAAAGCAAAAAATTTCAGAATTGCACCTTGCAATGTGGAGATATTACTGTTTGTGCATTTACAATATTCATTGATTTTTGCCATTGAAAAACGTCCAGAAATGTTTGAAGCTACTGACTGAATGAAAGGAGCTGGCATCTCACTCTCTTTGAATCTTCTTTATCATGCTAGGATTAGCAGGAAAAAGCAAAAAAATTCCGAATTGCACCTTGCAATGTGGAGATATTACTGTTTGTGCATTTACAATATTCATTGATTTTTGCCATTGAAAAACATGTTTTTCATATACCAGAAATGTTTGAAGCTACTGACTGAATGAAAGGAGCTGGCATCTCACTCTCTTTGAATCTTCTTTATCATGCTAGGATTAGCAGGAAAAAGCAAAAAATTTCAGAATTGCACCTTGCAATGTGGAGATATTACTGTTTGTGCATTTACAATATTCATTGATTTTTGCCATTGAAAAACATGTTTTTCATATACCAGAAATGTTTGAAGCTACTGACTGAATGAAAGGAGCTGGCATCTCACTCTTTGAATCTTCTTTATCATGCTAGG